>NC_039363.1:40036779-40318724 GCF_003573695.1 Papaver somniferum
TGGTAGTCCCCGAAAGGGTATAGAAATTATGCGCAATGAAAACGCGGGCCTACAGTAATACCGCAAGTGCACGGTCGTCAGCTGTAGCTCGTGCAAGTACGGGTCGATCCACAGAGATCGGGTGTGTTTTGGAGTGTTTAGCTAATTGGTTTCCTAAATTGCTATTGGGCTATGAAGCCTTTTGGCTTAAATTGGGCTTTGAGTACTAATGGGTTTGTTCACCATAAAATGAACTGAGCTTGGGCTCAGTTAGTCTTTGAAGTGCAAATGGGCTTTGGCCTTAAACTTAGGCTTTTGATTAAGCCTGAATTGGATTGGGCCTTAATGAATTTGGGCTTTGGTCTTAAACAACTGGGCTTTGGTTAAGCCCACAGATGACTGAATTGGGCTTCAGTTTGAAGTGAGCCTTGGACTTGAGATGTATTGGGCTTAACTGGGCTTCAAAGGCTCTTGGGAGTGAACTGAGCTTTTGGGCTCAGTTGGTTTGGGTCTTTAGCTAGGCCTTTGGGGAGGAAGCAGCAGGAGAAGAAGTGGCAGCAACAGCTGCAGCAGTGCAAGAGAAAGAGGTGCAGGGCAAGTACAACAGCAACAGCAGAAGGGGAGATAGTGATGCAGCAGGAACTGCAGGAAGGCAGCAGCAGCAGCTGCAAGGGAAGAAAAGCAGCAGCACTGCAGAGGCAGCAGTGTAGCAGAAGAAGGCAGTGCACAACAGCAGCAGCAACAGAGTTGCAGCAGCAGCTGCAGACAACTGCAAGGCAAGTGACCACAAAGCAAATAGCAGCCAAACAGTGAACAGAAGCAAATGAAAATAGCAACAAACAAAACAATGCAAAAGCAACAGAAAACAACACAAGAATGAACCAAGGCCTAAGGCCAAGGGCAGGGTTGTGGTGAAGCAGAAATGAAGCAAGGCTAGGCAGAATACAAGCAAACATGAGGTATACTAAAAGAATGGAAGAGAACTAGCTTGCTATAAGCACTAGTTTCTCCCAATGCACAACCAACACTACAACCTAAGCATACAACAAGAATGGCAAGAAAATCAGCTTGCTATGAGCACTGATTTCTTGCCATTGCACAATTAGTTCAAAGCTTCACAGATGTATCTAACCTAGCATTCCTTCAAATGTAACAATACATTAAACATAACAGGAACATTTAACAAACATCAACAGGAATGAAATGCATTAACAGGACACAAGTATTAACAATGAACATTTAACTAACAGCAAGCAAGTTTAGCAAGTTTAACATAACAGTGAACATAAACATCAACAATGAACAATTAACAATGAACATGACTGAATTTTAACTGAAACATGGATATAAAAATTAGCAGCAAATTGAACTAAAAAGTGAACTGAACATGAAATTGAAATTGAGTAGTAACATGAAAATTAACAGGACATGAAAATTAACAGAACTTAGCAGTTCTGGATGCAGGCTAATCCCAACATGAAAATTACACACAACCCATGGTGCTATTTATAGTCACAGACCCAAATTATACAATTAGGGTTCTTCCCCAAATTTTTCACCCAAACTGACAGTAGACTAGGGTTCAGTAATTTCTCACCTAACTTGATGTAGCACATCAAATTGATCGCAACCCATGCTTTGTAATTGCTCCTACTCCATTTCTCATGCGCCAATTTCAACTCTAGCACACGTTAATCCATCAATCCATAACCTAGGGTTTAGGTTAGGTAATGAGCTGATGGGATAAGGGGCTAGAATGATGGGGGAAGGTGTTCAATTATGTGTAGGATGATGATTGAGGTGGTATGGTGGTGTTTGGTGGCGGTGTGGTGGTGACAGTGGAGGTGAAGGAGATGGTGTACGGTGGTTCTGCTGTGGAGAAGTGAGGGAGGAGAGGTCGACTGCTTTGGGTAGGAGGGTGTTAGGTATTTGGGTGTTAGGCGGGCGTATCGGGTTTGATGTTCTGCGACGCTGAGTCACTGGATGCGAAGCTGGTAGGTAGATCGGACGGTGATGTGAAGTGAAGCTTGTAGCGACCGTCAGATTTTTTGATACAACGAAATCAACGATGCCAGATGGAGTTAGGTGTTGTAGTGTTAGGCGGAGATATCAAACTTCGATGCACAGCAAGGGAGCGACCGTTGGATTCAACTACCATCTAATCTGAAGGCTTGGAATTTCAGCGCTGTGGTGCTCGGCAGGGACATCAGATTTTGATGATCTATGAAGGAGCGACCGTCGGATGCTTCTGAGAAATGATCTGATGGCTGAGAACGGAGGCGCTTTTGTGTGTAGAAAATGAGGTTGTGCGCACCATTCTTCGCGGTTTCCTTGCGTAATTTCTCCCGGCTTTTCACTACTTTTCTGCTCTTTTCGCTCCGCGACTCATCCGAACTTTATTTATTACCTAAAAATGCAGAATTAATTAATAAAAATATTTATTCTTGAAAACAATGAAAATACAGAATATGGGATAAAATGTAGAATTAATGCACAAAAGATGAGTTAAATGCCAAGAAAAATATATAGAAATATGCACTTTTTAGGACTCATCAAATACCCCCAAACCTGAATTTTACTTGTCCTCAAGTAAAACAAAACTAAGGAAATCCTACCTATACCACTGTCGCTGGTATCTCGAATGCATTTAGCGTATGCACTAAGCCTTTTAAACCACTAAGTGTCCCTAGTGGACGAGTTGAAGTCTCGTGAAGGTTTGCTTAGAACGTACCTACAAAGTTCTAGGTCAAAATATAAGCTCAGATTCCATCAAATGTGACATGTGCAAAACAGTTTAAGCTCACAACAAAATGGAGATGTCAATCTAGCTATCGAAGGCACAATCCTAGCACTGATAACAAAAAAAAGACATGTGATAAGAGTGTAAAGTGTATCTACACATGTGTAAGTTATGACTACTAATCACCAAGAGATAGTTTCTCAGGCTAAGAACTGAGGTCGAAATCTAGCTAGCTGTCCGGACTTTACGAGAATTGTGAATGAGTTGGAGGTATTTCACAATTACTCGCGTTGTACATCAATGGCATACACCCTCCTTGCTTATTACAATGAAACAACAAAATGACTCTTTACATGACTCTTATTTACATTGACTATTCTCTTTTTATTTTTGGAACAAGAGATGATGGAATTGATAAATACTTGATTTTTTTGGAAACACTTTTGATACATGTACAAAAGGAAACAAAAGATTACATGACACTTTGCAAGAGGTAGCCCTTTTTGATGCACCCAGTTAAATTCGATGGTTGTCTTTCTTAATGTAACCTCCACCTTCTATCCCAACCAACCAAAGAACAAGCTAGTCAAGTTTCGTTCAGTATTCTAAAGTGATTGGCAATCGTAACTTCCTATCCAACACCTTGAAGATCGAGGCCATACATGTATTGGTAGATCGTGCGCGTGCAAATTTCTTATCACTATGTGAATTGTGCTAGAATCAGGGTGCCTAAATATCTAGACTAAGACTCCTAATAAAAATACATATTTGCACAGGAGTCAACATTTCAAGGTAAATGAGCTCCATTTTTTATGATTTTTTCATTTTTTAATTTTTTTGAATTTTGATTTTTTTAATTTTTTTGGAATTTTTCAATTTTTTCAAAAAGAAGAAGGAGTTTGTTTTCAATTATAGCATATTATCGTGGCATCTACTCTATACCCCCAAACCTAAACTAAACATTGTCCTCAATGTTTCAAAATATGGAAAGAATTAAAAAATGCAACATATGGAAAGGGACATGCTGAGTAGAGTAAAAGGAGAGAGAATACCCGATTTCGGCGAAAGCAGAATTAAAACTCCGTTATTCAAGGCAAAACTCCAACATATTCGGAGTCACAATGGATGAGCACAAAATAAAAGGAAATTTAACTAACACATTATCTACAAGAAAATTTGGTTTTTTAAAAATTGGGAGCAAAAGAAATATTTTTTTTTTTTTTTTTTTTTTTGAAAAAGAAAATGAAATTTGGTTTTTGAATTGGGAGCAAACCCACTGTGCAAGCCTCTAATGAAATGAAGGCTGCGGCCTACGAAAATCCAAGTTTTAATTTTGAAATTTTAATTTGGCCCAGTTGGTTAAGGCCCGACGTTTGTTTTAAAACTTTGGTTTCGAGGTCCACTCTCGAGTGGAAGCAAGTCCACAATCGGTTATAAGCTCAGCTGGGTTTAAACCCAGAGTCCAAAATACAAGTCCAATGGAAGAATTTAAACAAGCCCACACAAAATAAATACAAGCCCACAAATAAATTATTACAAACCCAAAATAGAAAAATAAAAAGCCCAAAAAAATTGGGTTAATTATTACAAGCCCACAATTAAAAAAAATTGGAAGCCCACAGGTTGGGTTCTCTCAATGAATGGGTTTAGGCTTACCGTTTTAGCACAGCCCAGCTGCTCTGATATTGTTGCAAAAACCCAGTTGGGTTTTGGTTCTTTTCCTTGGTGGCGTTCCAGCAGAGGAAAAACAGGTTCAGATCAGCAGGTCCAACAGCAAATGAAATGAAGTAGATGCAGATGCAAATGCTATGCAGTGAAATACAAAATAGCTAAGAAAACAACAAGAAAAACACAACACCAATCCCCGGCAGCGGCGCCAAAAACTTGGTAGTCCCCGAAAGGGTATAGAAATTATGCGCAATGAAAACGCGGGCCTACAGTAATACCGCAAGTGCACGGTCGTCAGCTGTAGCTCGTGCAAGTACGGGTCGATCCACAGAGATCGGGTGTGTTTTGGAGTGTTTAGCTAATTGGTTTCCTAAATTGCTATTGGGCTATGAAGCCTTTTGGCTTAAATTGGGCTTTGAGTACTAATGGGTTTGTTCACCATAAAATGAACTGAGCTTGGGCTCAGTTAGTCTTTGAAGTGCAAATGGGCTTTGGCCTTAAACTTAGGCTTTTGATTAAGCCTGAATTGGATTGGGCCTTAATGAATTTGGGCTTTGGTCTTAAACAACTGGGCTTTGGTTAAGCCCACAGATGACTGAATTGGGCTTCAGTTTGAAGTGAGCCTTGGACTTGAGATGTATTGGGCTTAACTGGGCTTCAAAGGCTCTTGGGAGTGAACTGAGCTTTTGGGCTCAGTTGGTTTGGGTCTTTAGCTAGGCCTTTGGGGAGGAAGCAGCAGGAGAAGAAGTGGCAGCAACAGCTGCAGCAGTGCAAGAGAAAGAGGTGCAGGGCAAGTACAACAGCAACAGCAGAAGGGGAGATAGTGATGCAGCAGGAACTGCAGGAAGGCAGCAGCAGCAGCTGCAAGGGAAGAAAAGCAGCAGCACTGCAGAGGCAGCAGTGTAGCAGAAGAAGGCAGTGCACAACAGCAGCAGCAACAGAGTTGCAGCAGCAGCTGCAGACAACTGCAAGGCAAGTGACCACAAAGCAAATAGCAGCCAAACAGTGAACAGAAGCAAATGAAAATAGCAACAAACAAAACAATGCAAAAGCAACAGAAAACAACACAAGAATGAACCAAGGCCTAAGGCCAAGGGCAGGGTTGTGGTGAAGCAGAAATGAAGCAAGGCTAGGCAGAATACAAGCAAACATGAGGTATACTAAAAGAATGGAAGAGAACTAGCTTGCTATAAGCACTAGTTTCTCCCAATGCACAACCAACACTACAACCTAAGCATACAACAAGAATGGCAAGAAAATCAGCTTGCTATGAGCACTGATTTCTTGCCATTGCACAATTAGTTCAAAGCTTCACAGATGTATCTAACCTAGCATTCCTTCAAATGTAACAATACATTAAACATAACAGGAACATTTAACAAACATCAACAGGAATGAAATGCATTAACAGGACACAAGTATTAACAATGAACATTTAACTAACAGCAAGCAAGTTTAGCAAGTTTAACATAACAGTGAACATAAACATCAACAATGAACAATTAACAATGAACATGACTGAATTTTAACTGAAACATGGATATAAAAATTAGCAGCAAATTGAACTAAAAAGTGAACTGAACATGAAATTGAAATTGAGTAGTAACATGAAAATTAACAGGACATGAAAATTAACAGAACTTAGCAGTTCTGGATGCAGGCTAATCCCAACATGAAAATTACACACAACCCATGGTGCTATTTATAGTCACAGACCCAAATTATACAATTAGGGTTCTTCCCCAAATTTTTCACCCAAACTGACAGTAGACTAGGGTTCAGTAATTTCTCACCTAACTTGATGTAGCACATCAAATTGATCGCAACCCATGCTTTGTAATTGCTCCTACTCCATTTCTCATGCGCCAATTTCAACTCTAGCACACGTTAATCCATCAATCCATAACCTAGGGTTTAGGTTAGGTAATGAGCTGATGGGATAAGGGGCTAGAATGATGGGGGAAGGTGTTCAATTATGTGTAGGATGATGATTGAGGTGGTATGGTGGTGTTTGGTGGCGGTGTGGTGGTGACAGTGGAGGTGAAGGAGATGGTGTACGGTGGTTCTGCTGTGGAGAAGTGAGGGAGGAGAGGTCGACTGCTTTGGGTAGGAGGGTGTTAGGTATTTGGGTGTTAGGCGGGCGTATCGGGTTTGATGTTCTGCGACGCTGAGTCACTGGATGCGAAGCTGGTAGGTAGATCGGACGGTGATGTGAAGTGAAGCTTGTAGCGACCGTCAGATTTTTTGATACAACGAAATCAACGATGCCAGATGGAGTTAGGTGTTGTAGTGTTAGGCGGAGATATCAAACTTCGATGCACAGCAAGGGAGCGACCGTTGGATTCAACTACCATCTAATCTGAAGGCTTGGAATTTCAGCGCTGTGGTGCTCGGCAGGGACATCAGATTTTGATGATCTATGAAGGAGCGACCGTCGGATGCTTCTGAGAAATGATCTGATGGCTGAGAACGGAGGCGCTTTTGTGTGTAGAAAATGAGGTTGTGCGCACCATTCTTCGCGGTTTCCTTGCGTAATTTCTCCCGGCTTTTCACTACTTTTCTGCTCTTTTCGCTCCGCGACTCATCCGAACTTTATTTATTACCTAAAAATGCAGAATTAATTAATAAAAATATTTATTCTTGAAAACAATGAAAATACAGAATATGGGATAAAATGTAGAATTAATGCACAAAAGATGAGTTAAATGCCAAGAAAAATATATAGAAATATGCACTTTTTAGGACTCATCAAATACCCCCAAACCTGAATTTTACTTGTCCTCAAGTAAAACAAAACTAAGGAAATCCTACCTATACCACTGTCGCTGGTATCTCGAATGCATTTAGCGTATGCACTAAGCCTTTTAAACCACTAAGTGTCCCTAGTGGACGAGTTGAAGTCTCGTGAAGGTTTGCTTAGAACGTACCTACAAAGTTCTAGGTCAAAATATAAGCTCAGATTCCATCAAATGTGACATGTGCAAAACAGTTTAAGCTCACAACAAAATGGAGATGTCAATCTAGCTATCGAAGGCACAATCCTAGCACTGATAACAAAAAAAAGACATGTGATAAGAGTGTAAAGTGTATCTACACATGTGTAAGTTATGACTACTAATCACCAAGAGATAGTTTCTCAGGCTAAGAACTGAGGTCGAAATCTAGCTAGCTGTCCGGACTTTACGAGAATTGTGAATGAGTTGGAGGTATTTCACAATTACTCGCGTTGTACATCAATGGCATACACCCTCCTTGCTTATTACAATGAAACAACAAAATGACTCTTTACATGACTCTTATTTACATTGACTATTCTCTTTTTATTTTTGGAACAAGAGATGATGGAATTGATAAATACTTGATTTTTTTGGAAACACTTTTGATACATGTACAAAAGGAAACAAAAGATTACATGACACTTTGCAAGAGGTAGCCCTTTTTGATGCACCCAGTTAAATTCGATGGTTGTCTTTCTTAATGTAACCTCCACCTTCTATCCCAACCAACCAAAGAACAAGCTAGTCAAGTTTCGTTCAGTATTCTAAAGTGATTGGCAATCGTAACTTCCTATCCAACACCTTGAAGATCGAGGCCATACATGTATTGGTAGATCGTGCGCGTGCAAATTTCTTATCACTATGTGAATTGTGCTAGAATCAGGGTGCCTAAATATCTAGACTAAGACTCCTAATAAAAATACATATTTGCACAGGAGTCAACATTTCAAGGTAAATGAGCTCCATTTTTTATGATTTTTTCATTTTTTAATTTTTTTGAATTTTGATTTTTTTAATTTTTTTGGAATTTTTCAATTTTTTCAAAAAGAAGAAGGAGTTTGTTTTCAATTATAGCATATTATCGTGGCATCTACTCTATACCCCCAAACCTAAACTAAACATTGTCCTCAATGTTTCAAAATATGGAAAGAATTAAAAAATGCAACATATGGAAAGGGACATGCTGAGTAGAGTAAAAGGAGAGAGAATACCCGATTTCGGCGAAAGCAGAATTAAAACTCCGTTATTCAAGGCAAAACTCCAACATATTCGGAGTCACAATGGATGAGCACAAAATAAAAGGAAATTTAACTAACACATTATCTACAAGAAAATTTGGTTTTTTAAAAATTGGGAGCAAAAGAAATATTTTTTTTTTTTTTTTTTTTTTTGAAAAAGAAAATGAAATTTGGTTTTTGAATTGGGAGCAAACCCACTGTGCAAGCCTCTAATGAAATGAAGGCTGCGGCCTACGAAAATCCAAGTTTTAATTTTGAAATTTTAATTTGGCCCAGTTGGTTAAGGCCCGACGTTTGTTTTAAAACTTTGGTTTCGAGGTCCACTCTCGAGTGGAAGCAAGTCCACAATCGGTTATAAGCTCAGCTGGGTTTAAACCCAGAGTCCAAAATACAAGTCCAATGGAAGAATTTAAACAAGCCCACACAAAATAAATACAAGCCCACAAATAAATTATTACAAACCCAAAATAGAAAAATAAAAAGCCCAAAAAAATTGGGTTAATTATTACAAGCCCACAATTAAAAAAAATTGGAAGCCCACAGGTTGGGTTCTCTCAATGAATGGGTTTAGGCTTACCGTTTTAGCACAGCCCAGCTGCTCTGATATTGTTGCAAAAACCCAGTTGGGTTTTGGTTCTTTTCCTTGGTGGCGTTCCAGCAGAGGAAAAACAGGTTCAGATCAGCAGGTCCAACAGCAAATGAAATGAAGTAGATGCAGATGCAAATGCTATGCAGTGAAATACAAAATAGCTAAGAAAACAACAAGAAAAACACAACACCAATCCCCGGCAGCGGCGCCAAAAACTTGGTAGTCCCCGAAAGGGTATAGAAATTATGCGCAATGAAAACGCGGGCCTACAGTAATACCGCAAGTGCACGGTCGTCAGCTGTAGCTCGTGCAAGTACGGGTCGATCCACAGAGATCGGGTGTGTTTTGGAGTGTTTAGCTAATTGGTTTCCTAAATTGCTATTGGGCTATGAAGCCTTTTGGCTTAAATTGGGCTTTGAGTACTAATGGGTTTGTTCACCATAAAATGAACTGAGCTTGGGCTCAGTTAGTCTTTGAAGTGCAAATGGGCTTTGGCCTTAAACTTAGGCTTTTGATTAAGCCTGAATTGGATTGGGCCTTAATGAATTTGGGCTTTGGTCTTAAACAACTGGGCTTTGGTTAAGCCCACAGATGACTGAATTGGGCTTCAGTTTGAAGTGAGCCTTGGACTTGAGATGTATTGGGCTTAACTGGGCTTCAAAGGCTCTTGGGAGTGAACTGAGCTTTTGGGCTCAGTTGGTTTGGGTCTTTAGCTAGGCCTTTGGGGAGGAAGCAGCAGGAGAAGAAGTGGCAGCAACAGCTGCAGCAGTGCAAGAGAAAGAGGTGCAGGGCAAGTACAACAGCAACAGCAGAAGGGGAGATAGTGATGCAGCAGGAACTGCAGGAAGGCAGCAGCAGCAGCTGCAAGGGAAGAAAAGCAGCAGCACTGCAGAGGCAGCAGTGTAGCAGAAGAAGGCAGTGCACAACAGCAGCAGCAACAGAGTTGCAGCAGCAGCTGCAGACAACTGCAAGGCAAGTGACCACAAAGCAAATAGCAGCCAAACAGTGAACAGAAGCAAATGAAAATAGCAACAAACAAAACAATGCAAAAGCAACAGAAAACAACACAAGAATGAACCAAGGCCTAAGGCCAAGGGCAGGGTTGTGGTGAAGCAGAAATGAAGCAAGGCTAGGCAGAATACAAGCAAACATGAGGTATACTAAAAGAATGGAAGAGAACTAGCTTGCTATAAGCACTAGTTTCTCCCAATGCACAACCAACACTACAACCTAAGCATACAACAAGAATGGCAAGAAAATCAGCTTGCTATGAGCACTGATTTCTTGCCATTGCACAATTAGTTCAAAGCTTCACAGATGTATCTAACCTAGCATTCCTTCAAATGTAACAATACATTAAACATAACAGGAACATTTAACAAACATCAACAGGAATGAAATGCATTAACAGGACACAAGTATTAACAATGAACATTTAACTAACAGCAAGCAAGTTTAGCAAGTTTAACATAACAGTGAACATAAACATCAACAATGAACAATTAACAATGAACATGACTGAATTTTAACTGAAACATGGATATAAAAATTAGCAGCAAATTGAACTAAAAAGTGAACTGAACATGAAATTGAAATTGAGTAGTAACATGAAAATTAACAGGACATGAAAATTAACAGAACTTAGCAGTTCTGGATGCAGGCTAATCCCAACATGAAAATTACACACAACCCATGGTGCTATTTATAGTCACAGACCCAAATTATACAATTAGGGTTCTTCCCCAAATTTTTCACCCAAACTGACAGTAGACTAGGGTTCAGTAATTTCTCACCTAACTTGATGTAGCACATCAAATTGATCGCAACCCATGCTTTGTAATTGCTCCTACTCCATTTCTCATGCGCCAATTTCAACTCTAGCACACGTTAATCCATCAATCCATAACCTAGGGTTTAGGTTAGGTAATGAGCTGATGGGATAAGGGGCTAGAATGATGGGGGAAGGTGTTCAATTATGTGTAGGATGATGATTGAGGTGGTATGGTGGTGTTTGGTGGCGGTGTGGTGGTGACAGTGGAGGTGAAGGAGATGGTGTACGGTGGTTCTGCTGTGGAGAAGTGAGGGAGGAGAGGTCGACTGCTTTGGGTAGGAGGGTGTTAGGTATTTGGGTGTTAGGCGGGCGTATCGGGTTTGATGTTCTGCGACGCTGAGTCACTGGATGCGAAGCTGGTAGGTAGATCGGACGGTGATGTGAAGTGAAGCTTGTAGCGACCGTCAGATTTTTTGATACAACGAAATCAACGATGCCAGATGGAGTTAGGTGTTGTAGTGTTAGGCGGAGATATCAAACTTCGATGCACAGCAAGGGAGCGACCGTTGGATTCAACTACCATCTAATCTGAAGGCTTGGAATTTCAGCGCTGTGGTGCTCGGCAGGGACATCAGATTTTGATGATCTATGAAGGAGCGACCGTCGGATGCTTCTGAGAAATGATCTGATGGCTGAGAACGGAGGCGCTTTTGTGTGTAGAAAATGAGGTTGTGCGCACCATTCTTCGCGGTTTCCTTGCGTAATTTCTCCCGGCTTTTCACTACTTTTCTGCTCTTTTCGCTCCGCGACTCATCCGAACTTTATTTATTACCTAAAAATGCAGAATTAATTAATAAAAATATTTATTCTTGAAAACAATGAAAATACAGAATATGGGATAAAATGTAGAATTAATGCACAAAAGATGAGTTAAATGCCAAGAAAAATATATAGAAATATGCACTTTTTAGGACTCATCAAATACCCCCAAACCTGAATTTTACTTGTCCTCAAGTAAAACAAAACTAAGGAAATCCTACCTATACCACTGTCGCTGGTATCTCGAATGCATTTAGCGTATGCACTAAGCCTTTTAAACCACTAAGTGTCCCTAGTGGACGAGTTGAAGTCTCGTGAAGGTTTGCTTAGAACGTACCTACAAAGTTCTAGGTCAAAATATAAGCTCAGATTCCATCAAATGTGACATGTGCAAAACAGTTTAAGCTCACAACAAAATGGAGATGTCAATCTAGCTATCGAAGGCACAATCCTAGCACTGATAACAAAAAAAAGACATGTGATAAGAGTGTAAAGTGTATCTACACATGTGTAAGTTATGACTACTAATCACCAAGAGATAGTTTCTCAGGCTAAGAACTGAGGTCGAAATCTAGCTAGCTGTCCGGACTTTACGAGAATTGTGAATGAGTTGGAGGTATTTCACAATTACTCGCGTTGTACATCAATGGCATACACCCTCCTTGCTTATTACAATGAAACAACAAAATGACTCTTTACATGACTCTTATTTACATTGACTATTCTCTTTTTATTTTTGGAACAAGAGATGATGGAATTGATAAATACTTGATTTTTTTGGAAACACTTTTGATACATGTACAAAAGGAAACAAAAGATTACATGACACTTTGCAAGAGGTAGCCCTTTTTGATGCACCCAGTTAAATTCGATGGTTGTCTTTCTTAATGTAACCTCCACCTTCTATCCCAACCAACCAAAGAACAAGCTAGTCAAGTTTCGTTCAGTATTCTAAAGTGATTGGCAATCGTAACTTCCTATCCAACACCTTGAAGATCGAGGCCATACATGTATTGGTAGATCGTGCGCGTGCAAATTTCTTATCACTATGTGAATTGTGCTAGAATCAGGGTGCCTAAATATCTAGACTAAGACTCCTAATAAAAATACATATTTGCACAGGAGTCAACATTTCAAGGTAAATGAGCTCCATTTTTTATGATTTTTTCATTTTTTAATTTTTTTGAATTTTGATTTTTTTAATTTTTTTGGAATTTTTCAATTTTTTCAAAAAGAAGAAGGAGTTTGTTTTCAATTATAGCATATTATCGTGGCATCTACTCTATACCCCCAAACCTAAACTAAACATTGTCCTCAATGTTTCAAAATATGGAAAGAATTAAAAAATGCAACATATGGAAAGGGACATGCTGAGTAGAGTAAAAGGAGAGAGAATACCCGATTTCGGCGAAAGCAGAATTAAAACTCCGTTATTCAAGGCAAAACTCCAACATATTCGGAGTCACAATGGATGAGCACAAAATAAAAGGAAATTTAACTAACACATTATCTACAAGAAAATTTGGTTTTTTAAAAATTGGGAGCAAAAGAAATATTTTTTTTTTTTTTTTTTTTTTTGAAAAAGAAAATGAAATTTGGTTTTTGAATTGGGAGCAAACCCACTGTGCAAGCCTCTAATGAAATGAAGGCTGCGGCCTACGAAAATCCAAGTTTTAATTTTGAAATTTTAATTTGGCCCAGTTGGTTAAGGCCCGACGTTTGTTTTAAAACTTTGGTTTCGAGGTCCACTCTCGAGTGGAAGCAAGTCCACAATCGGTTATAAGCTCAGCTGGGTTTAAACCCAGAGTCCAAAATACAAGTCCAATGGAAGAATTTAAACAAGCCCACACAAAATAAATACAAGCCCACAAATAAATTATTACAAACCCAAAATAGAAAAATAAAAAGCCCAAAAAAATTGGGTTAATTATTACAAGCCCACAATTAAAAAAAATTGGAAGCCCACAGGTTGGGTTCTCTCAATGAATGGGTTTAGGCTTACCGTTTTAGCACAGCCCAGCTGCTCTGATATTGTTGCAAAAACCCAGTTGGGTTTTGGTTCTTTTCCTTGGTGGCGTTCCAGCAGAGGAAAAACAGGTTCAGATCAGCAGGTCCAACAGCAAATGAAATGAAGTAGATGCAGATGCAAATGCTATGCAGTGAAATACAAAATAGCTAAGAAAACAACAAGAAAAACACAACACCAATCCCCGGCAGCGGCGCCAAAAACTTGGTAGTCCCCGAAAGGGTATAGAAATTATGCGCAATGAAAACGCGGGCCTACAGTAATACCGCAAGTGCACGGTCGTCAGCTGTAGCTCGTGCAAGTACGGGTCGATCCACAGAGATCGGGTGTGTTTTGGAGTGTTTAGCTAATTGGTTTCCTAAATTGCTATTGGGCTATGAAGCCTTTTGGCTTAAATTGGGCTTTGAGTACTAATGGGTTTGTTCACCATAAAATGAACTGAGCTTGGGCTCAGTTAGTCTTTGAAGTGCAAATGGGCTTTGGCCTTAAACTTAGGCTTTTGATTAAGCCTGAATTGGATTGGGCCTTAATGAATTTGGGCTTTGGTCTTAAACAACTGGGCTTTGGTTAAGCCCACAGATGACTGAATTGGGCTTCAGTTTGAAGTGAGCCTTGGACTTGAGATGTATTGGGCTTAACTGGGCTTCAAAGGCTCTTGGGAGTGAACTGAGCTTTTGGGCTCAGTTGGTTTGGGTCTTTAGCTAGGCCTTTGGGGAGGAAGCAGCAGGAGAAGAAGTGGCAGCAACAGCTGCAGCAGTGCAAGAGAAAGAGGTGCAGGGCAAGTACAACAGCAACAGCAGAAGGGGAGATAGTGATGCAGCAGGAACTGCAGGAAGGCAGCAGCAGCAGCTGCAAGGGAAGAAAAGCAGCAGCACTGCAGAGGCAGCAGTGTAGCAGAAGAAGGCAGTGCACAACAGCAGCAGCAACAGAGTTGCAGCAGCAGCTGCAGACAACTGCAAGGCAAGTGACCACAAAGCAAATAGCAGCCAAACAGTGAACAGAAGCAAATGAAAATAGCAACAAACAAAACAATGCAAAAGCAACAGAAAACAACACAAGAATGAACCAAGGCCTAAGGCCAAGGGCAGGGTTGTGGTGAAGCAGAAATGAAGCAAGGCTAGGCAGAATACAAGCAAACATGAGGTATACTAAAAGAATGGAAGAGAACTAGCTTGCTATAAGCACTAGTTTCTCCCAATGCACAACCAACACTACAACCTAAGCATACAACAAGAATGGCAAGAAAATCAGCTTGCTATGAGCACTGATTTCTTGCCATTGCACAATTAGTTCAAAGCTTCACAGATGTATCTAACCTAGCATTCCTTCAAATGTAACAATACATTAAACATAACAGGAACATTTAACAAACATCAACAGGAATGAAATGCATTAACAGGACACAAGTATTAACAATGAACATTTAACTAACAGCAAGCAAGTTTAGCAAGTTTAACATAACAGTGAACATAAACATCAACAATGAACAATTAACAATGAACATGACTGAATTTTAACTGAAACATGGATATAAAAATTAGCAGCAAATTGAACTAAAAAGTGAACTGAACATGAAATTGAAATTGAGTAGTAACATGAAAATTAACAGGACATGAAAATTAACAGAACTTAGCAGTTCTGGATGCAGGCTAATCCCAACATGAAAATTACACACAACCCATGGTGCTATTTATAGTCACAGACCCAAATTATACAATTAGGGTTCTTCCCCAAATTTTTCACCCAAACTGACAGTAGACTAGGGTTCAGTAATTTCTCACCTAACTTGATGTAGCACATCAAATTGATCGCAACCCATGCTTTGTAATTGCTCCTACTCCATTTCTCATGCGCCAATTTCAACTCTAGCACACGTTAATCCATCAATCCATAACCTAGGGTTTAGGTTAGGTAATGAGCTGATGGGATAAGGGGCTAGAATGATGGGGGAAGGTGTTCAATTATGTGTAGGATGATGATTGAGGTGGTATGGTGGTGTTTGGTGGCGGTGTGGTGGTGACAGTGGAGGTGAAGGAGATGGTGTACGGTGGTTCTGCTGTGGAGAAGTGAGGGAGGAGAGGTCGACTGCTTTGGGTAGGAGGGTGTTAGGTATTTGGGTGTTAGGCGGGCGTATCGGGTTTGATGTTCTGCGACGCTGAGTCACTGGATGCGAAGCTGGTAGGTAGATCGGACGGTGATGTGAAGTGAAGCTTGTAGCGACCGTCAGATTTTTTGATACAACGAAATCAACGATGCCAGATGGAGTTAGGTACTGTAGTGTTAGGCGGGTATATCAAACTTCGATGCGCAGCAAGGGAGCGACCGTTGGATTCAACTACCATCTAATCTGAAGGCTTGGAATTTCAGCGCTGTGGTGCTTGGCAGAGACATCAGATTTTGATGCTCAGCAAGGAGCGACCGTCGGATGCTTCTGAGAAATGATCTGATGGCTGAGAACGGAGGCGCTTTTGTGTGTAGAAAATGAGGTTGTGCGCACCATTCTTCGCGGCTTCCTTGCGTAATTTTCTCCCGGCTTTTCACTACTTTTCTGCTCTTTTCGCTCCGCGACTCATCCAAACTTTATTTATTACCTAAAAATGCAAAATTAATTAATAAAAATATTTATTCTTGAAAACAATGAAAATACAGAATATGGGATAATATGTAGAATTAATGCACAAAAGATGAGTTAAAATGCCAACAAAAAGGGATAAATATATACAATATTAGGCACTCATCAAATACCCCCAAACCTGAATTTTACTTGTCCTCAAGTAAAACAAAACTAAGGAAATCCTAACTATACCACTGTCGCTGGTCTCTCGAATGCATTTAGCGTATGCACTAAGCCTTTTAAACCACTAAGTGTCCCTAGTGGACGAGTTGAAGTCTCGTGAAGGTTTACCAGAGGTGTGCCTACAAAACCTAAGGACAAAATATAAGCTCAGATTCCATCAAACGTGACATGTGCAAAACAGTTTAAGCTCACAGCAAAATGGAGATGTCAATCTAGCTATCGAAGGCACAATCCTAGCACTGATAACAAATAAGGACATGTGATAAGAGTGTAAAGTGTATCTACACATGTGTAAAGAAAGATCTGAAATCATGACTACTAATCACCAAGAGATAGTTTCTCAGGCTAAGAACTGAGGTCGAAATCTAGCTAGCTGTCCGGACTTTACGAGAATTGTGAATGAGTTGGAGGTATTTCACAATTACTCGCGTTGTACATCAATGGCATACACCCTCCTTGCTTATTACAAAAAACAACAAAAGATGACTCTTTACATGACTCTTATTTACATTGACTATTCTCTTTTTATTTTTGGAACAAGAGATGATGGAATTGATAAATACTTGATTTTTTTTTTTTTTTTTTTTCTTGGATAGAAACACTTTTGATACATATACAAAAGGAAACAAAAATTACATGACACTTTGCAAGAGGTAGCCCTTTTTGATGCACCCAGTTAAATTCGATGGTTGTCTTTCTTAATGTAACCTCCACCTTCTATCCCAACCAACCAAAGAACAAGCTAGTCAAGTTTCGTTCAGTATTCTAAAGTGATTGGCAATCGTAACTTCCTATCAAACACCTTGAAGATCGAGGCCATACATGTATTGGTAGATCGTGCGCGTGCAAATTTCTTATCACTATGTGAATTGTGCTAGAATCAGGGTGCCTAAATATCTAGACTAAGACTCCTAATAATTATACATATTTGCACAAGAATCAACATTTCAAGGTAAATGAGCTCCATTTTTATGATTTTTCATTTTTTAATTTTTTTTTGAATTTTTCAATTTTTTTTCAAAAAGATGGAGTTTTGTTTTCAATTATGGCAAATTATCATGGTATCTACTCTATACCCCCAAACCTAAACTAAACATTGTCCTCAATGTTTCAAAATATGGAAAGAATTATAAAACAATATATGAAGAGGAACATGCTGAGTAGAGTAAAAGGAGAGAGAATACCCGATTGTACGGCGAAAGCAGAATTAAAACTCCGTTATTCAAGGCAAAAATCCAACATATTTCAGCCGAGATCATATTGGATTAGCAAAATATATACAAAAGGAACAAAAGGGTTTTTAAGAAATTTTATCTACTGGATTATATACAAAAAAATCACCATACACTAACAATCTAAAGAGTTGAGGATCAACCCAAAAGAAAAAGTGTAGAGACAAAAACTTGGCAGGCCTGGAAAAGGGTATAGAAATTTTATCCCCGGGCCAAAAACTTGGTGGGCCCGGAGATATGTATAAAATGAAGCGCAATGAAAACGGGGGCCTACAGTAATACCGCAAGTGCACGGTCGTCAGTTGTAGCTCGTGCAAGTACGGGTCGATCCACAGAGATCGGGTGTGTTTTGGAGTGTTTAGCTAATTGGGTTCCTAAATTGCTATTGGGCTATGAAGCCTTTTGGCTTAAATTGGGCTTTGAGTGCTAATGGGTTTGTTCACAATAAAATGAACTGAGCTTGGGCTCAGTTAGTCTTTGAAGTGCAAATGGGCTTTGGCCTTAAACTTAGGCTTTTGATTAAGCCTGAATTGGATTGGGCCTTAATGAATTTGGGCTTTGGTCTTAAACAACTGGGCTTTGGTTAAGCCCACAGATGACTGAATTGGGCTTCAGTTTGAAGTGAGCCTTGGACTTGAGATGTATTGGGCTTAACTGGGCTTCAAAGGCTCTTGGGAGTGAACTGAGCTTTTGGGCTCAGTTGGTTTGGGTCTTTAGCTAGGCCTTTGGGGAGGAAGCAGCAGGAGAAGAAGTGGCAGCAACAGCTGCAGCAGTGCAAGAGAAAGAGGTGCAGGGCAAGTGCAACAGCAACAGCAGAAGGGGAGATAGTGATGCAGCAGGAACTGCAGGAAGGCAGCAGCAGCAGCTGCAAGGGAAGAAAAGCAGCAGCACTGCAGAGGCAGCAGTGTAGCAGAAGAAGGCAGTGCACAACAGCAGCAGCAACAGAGTTGCAGCAGCAGCTGCAGACAACTGCAAGGCAAGTGACCACAAAGCAAATAGCAGCCAAACAGTGAACAGAAGCAAATGAAAATAGCAACAAACAAAACAATGCAAAAGCAACAGAAAACAACACAAGAATGAACCAAGGCCTAAGGCCAAGGGCAGGGTTGTGGTGAAGCAGAAATGAAGCAAGGCTAGGCAGAATACAAGCAAACATGAGGTATACTAAAAGAATGGAAGAGAACTAGCTTGCTATAAGCACTAGTTTCTCCCAATGCACAACCAACACTACAACCTAAGCATACAACAAGAATGGCAAGAAAATCAGCTTGCTATGAGCACTGATTTCTTGCCATTGCACAATTAGTTCAAAGCTTCACAGATGTATCTAACCTAGCATTCCTTCAAATGTAACAATACATTAAACATAACAGGAACATTTAACAAACATCAACAGGAATGAAATGCATTAACAGGACACAAGTATTAACAATGAACATTTAACTAACAGCAAGCAAGTTTAGCAAGTTTAACATAACAGTGAACATAAACATCAACAATGAACAATTAACAATGAACATGACTGAATTTTAACTGAAACATGGATATAAAAATTAGCAGCAAATTGAACTAAAAAGTGAACTGAACATGAAATTGAAATTGAGTAGTAACATGAAAATTAACAGGACATGAAAATTAACAGAACTTAGCAGTTCTGGATGCAGGCTAATCCCAACATGAAAATTACACACAACCCATGGTGCTATTTATAGTCACAGACCCAAATTATACAATTAGGGTTCTTCCCCAAATTTTTCACCCAAACTGACAGTAGACTAGGGTTCAGTAATTTCTCACCTAACTTGATGTAGCACATCAAATTGATCGCAACCCATGCTTTGTAATTGCTCCTACTCCATTTCTCATGCGCCAATTTCAACTCTAGCACACGTTAATCCATCAATCCATAACCTAGGGTTTAGGTTAGGTAATGAGCTGATGGGATAAGGGGCTAGAATGATGGGGGAAGGTGTTCAATTATGTGTAGGATGATGATTGAGGTGGTATGGTGGTGTTTGGTGGCGGTGTGGTGGTGACAGTGGAGGTGAAGGAGATGGTGTACGGTGGTTCTGCTGTGGAGAAGATGGTGGAGAGGGTATGGCTCGACTGTGTTTGGGTAGGGGGTGTGTTTGAGTTAGGTGGATGGGCTCGGGTACTAGGGTGTAAGGCAGATCCATCGAGTCAGATGAACAGCGAGGATGAGCCGTGGGATATGGAGCTGGTAGGTAGATCGGACGGTGATGCGGAGGCAAGCGATGAGAGACCGTTGGATTATATGATACAACAAAATGAACGGTACTTGATGGAGTTAGGTACTGTAGTGTTAGGCGGGTATATCAAACTTCGATGCGCAGCAAGGGAGCGACCGTTGGATTCAACTACCATCTAATCTGAAGGCTTGGAATTTCAGCGCTGTGGTGCTTGGCAGAGACATCAGATTTTGATGCTCAGCAAGGAGCGACCGTCGGATGCTTCTGAGAAATGATCTGATGGCTGAGAACGGAGGCGCTTTTGTGTGTAGAAAATGAGGTTGTGCGCACCATTCTTCGCGGCTTCCTTGCGTAATTTTCTCCCGGCTTTTCACTACTTTTCTGCTCTTTTCGCTCCGCGACTCATCCAAACTTTATTTATTACCTAAAAATGCAAAATTAATTAATAAAAATATTTATTCTTGAAAACAATGAAAATACAGAATATGGGATAATATGTAGAATTAATGCACAAAAGATGAGTTAAAATGCCAACAAAAAGGGATAAATATATACAATATTAGGCACTCATCACATTACTAAGCCATCATATGGGTTCTGAGTCCCATTGTTAGAATTGTACTGAGTACACCAGAGTTCCCACACTTGCTTGGCTCTAGGACAGGTGAAAAGGCAATGTTGGACTGTCTCCGATTGGAGGTTACAAATACGGCAACAATCATTGCCGGTGATGTTCCTATACTGTAGTGCTGAAAAGGTGGCAAGTCCGTCATGGCTGACTTTCCATAAGAAAAGTATGATTTTTTTGGAGACAGTCTGTTTTCCAAATCGTTTCGGCAAACTCTTCATGAAGCCTGTGGTTGACCTGCGGTTGTGCAGTGTTGTTGTTCGGTTTGGTTTTAATTAGAACCTCATAACCACTTTTGGTTGTGTATTGTCATTTTTTGGCGTGAGGCCAAATTGGTTTATATGGGGTTGGGGGTTTGAAATGTGTATGCCTCTGATCACATCTCTCACTGTGAGTGTGAAAATCTGGTCTAGCATATTAATGTTCCGAGTATAAGAGTGAGGTTCAATTAATGTACTAACCATATTGTCTCCTGTGATGCCATACGAAACCGTGGTTTTCTGCATGGGTATCCAGTTCTCATTAATTGTTGTTGATGCGCCGTCACTTATTTGGATTCCATGATTGGCCTGAACAAAATGTGCCACTTTGGCAAGATTTTTCCAAGCTGGACTGGCTGCCACTGGTGGTTTTGGAATGCTTTTCAATATTTGATCATGTTTCATATATTTTGTCCTGTACATATTGTTGCAGATAGTATTTGGGTTGGCGTGTATTTGCCAAACCCTCTTACCTAGGAGTGCAAAATTATGTTTCCTTGAATTCCGAATTCCCAAACCTCCTTCCTTGATTGGTAGATTGAGTTTCTCTTTTCCAATCACGTGCAGTATCCTCGTATTTTTATCATGGCCCCAAAAAACAATTCTCGCAATCTTGTCAATCTTTTGATGTACATGTGCTGGCAGCAGTTGGTTTTTCATTACATGGTTGATAGTTGGTTGGAGGCTCGAGTTGATTAGTTGCCAACGTCCTGCTTGATTGAGACATTTTGCCATCCAACCTTTGACCTTTCACTCTAGTCTTTGCAGCAGTTGAGAAAATACGGGAGAAGAGTTTCTTCCCTGTTCGAATTCAACTCCTAAATATTTAGGCGGGTTGTGAGTGGTAGGAAGGTCAAAGGTCGTCGAGAGCCACTATATTGTGGTTTGGCTTGTATGTGTATGGTGTATAATGATCGATTTGTGTCTGCTGATTTCTTGGCCTGCTGACGTTGAATAAGTGTGAAGAATTTGTTTGAGGTTGTCGCAAGTGTTCTGATCAGCGGAGCAGGTAATGAGCAAGTCATCAACATACATGAGGTGCAAGATTGGCGGAGTATTTGACGAGATGTTCAATCCCTTCAGCTTTCCATCATTCTCCAAAATGGCCAGATTGGTTGATAGTATCTCAGCACACATTATGAAAATATACGGTGACAACGGGTCACCCTGTTGCAGCCCCCTGCACGGCTTGATGTGTCCCTGTGGAGCTCCATTGACATTGATGGAATATGTAACCGATGTTATACAAAGCATCAGATACTCAACAAACTTTATCGGGAACCCTAGACAAGTGAGGGTTTGTATAATGAAACCCCAGTCTATACTGTTATAAGCCTTCTTAATGCCTAGTTTCAGGGCTATTTTTGGTTTTTGTGTGGGTTTGGATGATCGAATGTGATGAAAGATCTCAGTTGCAATTGCAATGTTGTCATGAATAGCTATATTGGGGATAAATGCGCTTTGAAATGGGCTTATCATGAATTGCAGAATCGGACGAATTATATCCACTAGAATTTTCGAAATAATTTTGTACATCACATTGCAGAGCCCAATGGGTCGAACGTCATTAGGGTTTGAAGGGTTTTCATTTTTCGGAATGAGTGTAATATTGGTATGATTGAACTGACTTGCTAGTTATACCTTATCAAAGAAATTCACCATTAAATCGATGATTTGAGTATGAGTGGTATCCCAATAAACCTTGAAAAACTTACTTGTGTACCCGTCGGGTCCCGGAGCTTTTTCTGATCCGATGCTGAACAATGCTGCACGTATTTCATCCACTGTGGGTTGCTTCATTAATTCCATGCAGTGGAAGTTAGAGATTCTTGGAGTGATGTGAGTGAACGATTGCATGTCCACCTGAGTTGGGTTGGCTATATACTGGTGCTCAAAGTGTTGTATCAGTATTAAAGAAATTTGTTTTTGGTTATATATCCACCTGTTGTTGGAATCTTGGAGATGGTAGATATAGTTTATTCTTGCATTAATCGTTGCCTTTGTGTGGAAGAACTTTGTGTTGAGGTCACCATTATGAATCCATTCCACTCTAGCTCTTTGCTTCCAATAGTTATCGTGACAGTGTAGTAACATGAGATGAGAATTTCTCGTTTCTTTTTCATGTTGAAGCCAAAACAGAAGTTCATTTCCCACATTTGTAGCACACTTCGTTTGTGCCAGTTGTATCAGGAATTCCGCTTCACGAATTAGTTCTGGCAGATGGCCAAACGTCTGTTTATGTCAATGCAGCAGAGATTTTGTTGTTTCCGTCATTCTAATGAGAAGGTTTTGCGCCACCTCCGTTGCTTGATGTTGCTGCCAAGTTGTGATGACAATTTCTTTCATTTAAGGATGTAGGAACCACAGATGCTCTATACGGAAAAGTTTAGCTTCTCTTTTTGTCACGGCTCGTTCCATTAGCAGTATTGAAGCATGGTCCGATCCTATTCTTGGAAGATATCAGAGTAGAACAGTGGGATTGTTGTCCAGCCAAGACTGAGTCGCTAGTCCCCTGTCTAGTCTTTCCATGATAAATCCTTCATTAGTTTGATTGTTGGACCATGTGTATTCATCTCCCTGGAATCCTAGGTCAATGAGGCCGTTATTATTGATGATGTTGTTGAAAAATCTGACCTGACTATTCGTCACAGGTCTGCCTCCTTTCTTTTCATGTTGAGCTACAACATTATTGAAGTCACCCATGAGCAGCCATAGGACTGTAGGAGTTGTGATGTAGTCATCAAACGATTGCCAAAAATCTTTCCTTGGTGCTGGTTGTGGAGGTCCATAAATTCCAGTGAACATCCAATGTTGAGTAGTATGCGAAGTTGCAGGCCTAATGTAAGCATGAATAACATTTTGATTTGCTACTAAAATAGAGACATTAAGGTGGGATGTCCACATCAAGCATAGGACACCTTTATGTACTACACTAGGTACAGTATAAGATCCATTAAAACCTAGAGAAGTTTCCAAAAAAGACATATGAGAAGAAGTAGCAAGCGTTTCTGACAAAAAAAGTAAATTTGGTCTAAATCTGCGAGTGTACTCTCGCAGTTTAGAGACTGTCAAGGTATTATGAATACCTTGATAGTTTCAAGATAAGTAAATCATTGTTTGCTCGGGTATTGGTTCAAACCAACACCTCGCAAAAAGGGGTGAGTCTCTTCCTGTTCATTCTCTTGATCCAGTGACAACTTCCAAGCTGGTCTAAGCGATGCATTGGAACGATCGCGTCCTTCCTCTCTTGGGGCTGAGGTAGATGCAATTTTCTTTGAAGCAGGTAAACCAACAATGATTGTGTGATCTGTGGTAGTTTGTTGTAACTCCTGGTGCTTCTCGGCTTCCTTACTCTTATGGTTGGTACTTCAAACGCCAAAGCTCTTGGTTTGGGGGACTGCTGTGTTTCTAATTGTGCCAACGGCAGATACTTTCTTGCCTTTGGTGGTGGAGGTTGTGCCGCAAAGTCTGGCGTGTTTGGCAGCATAAGATGTTCCAGCATTATCGTCGGAGTTTTGATTGTCCTTCTCTTGTAGGTGGAGAGTGGCTTCATGACATCATAGTGTTTGTCCGGTATTGCATTGGTGGTGACGATAACCTCCGGCTTGCCGTTAACATTATGGACAAATAGAGTCACCTTTGCATCCTTTTTCTGTAACACATTCAACAAGGTTTTAGTATATTCAGGTGTAAAAAATGCTAGCATTTTATTTACACCCGGGTTTGCTCTTGTTTGTTGTGGTGATGGTGGTTTCTGATTTGGTGTGTGGTCCACGGATCCTGGATCGGTTGTCTGTGCTTCCTCAATGTGGTCCTTCCCTTCACCTTTGCCTTCCTTCCTATGATGGGCATGATGAGTTGAGCTATTGTGTTGGGTCTCCACCTGTGCAGTGACCCGGCTAGGGTTTTGAGCTGGCATTAATGATTTGTCTCTATGTGGGACCCCTTTTTCTGCTGTCTTTCCGACATTCCCTGTACCCGAAGAGTTAAAGGCAGGTGCTTTTGCATGGGAAAATTTTTTAACGCCCAGGTTTTGCGGCTGTGATGGCTGGTTTGTTGCAGTATCTCTTTTAGGTTTCTGTTGGCTCGAAATCGGGTTCCAAGCTAAACCTCTCCGAGTCATTTCAGGCGAAAGATGAGTCAGGAACTGTGTTGAGTAGGTTGGATTTGTTGGATCGTTATCCTTACCACCGGGATGATCTTGACGTGAAACATGAACCTCCTGAACATTATCATCCATCCGTGTTTGTTGTTGTTGTGGTTGTTGTTGTTCTTGAATGACTTCCTTACCTTTGCAAGACGAGTTGTTGATGATTCTCCAACATCCATACGTGTGTTCAAAGTCCTGTCTTGGTGCATGTAGTTTATCCTTGGGATTTTGGATGAAGGAGCCCTGATCTTAGTATTGAGCATGCCATAGGGGAAATCTAGAAATTGTTTGATGTTGTGATCTTGATCGATGCCAAGAAATTTTGTGCATTCTTTAAAAACATGCCCTGGAAATCCACAGAGAAAACATAAAACAGAGATGTTCTCATAAGCAAACTGAACCCACACACCTTTTCCTATGTTGAGCATTACTCCTGGTGTGAAGGGTTTTGAAAGATCTAGCATAACATAGACTCTAGGAGGCGATCTAGCAAGATCAATCTGAAGCACCGTCCCTGTTTTTGATTCTTCTATGAGTTCATAAATGGATTTTTCCTCCGCAAAGAGTCTTGGTAGGTTAAGGACCTGAAGCCAAAACGGAGCAAATTTGAAACAATCTCTGGGGTGTTGAAGAAAAAGGTTCCAATCTTCAAACAAAATAACATGTTGTCCTGCGACCCATGGTTGGTTAGCCATGATGAACTCCTTATCAGTCTTATATTCTAGCGACAATTGGATGATATTCAGAGATGACCTTGTCTCGATATGATGAATCTGGATTGGAAAGAGTCTACCTGATAGCGCGCTTTTCAGCTGAGCAAAATCATTATGACCTCCTATCACTTTAACCGCCAAGCTGTGTTCTTTATGAGATTTCATGAGGCTCTGCATTCTTTCTGTTAGCTGGAAGATTGGGGTTTGAGCTGCTTTTTTATTTTGGGGGAAAGTTGATGGATTGATCTTTTCAGAAATATATTTTGGGCGTATAGAGTTGTAACCTTTTTTCTTCTTCTATTGCTGAATGAATGGATTTTCAGGAGAGGTTTTAGTGGGAGAATCCTTAATTAGAAAAGTGGTGTTGTTACTCGAGACAGATGCAGAGGAGAAGGAATAAAAGGTTGGGTTTGAGTCTTCAGAGGAAGAAGGATTTTTTAATTCCTTTATTGGGGAATCAGAAGAAAAATATGCAGGAGGTGTATCACATAGGGTTTGATGGTGTTTACGAAGAAGCTTTTCAGAGGAATTGTGTAAAATTGGTTGATTCAGTGAGTTTGTCGAGGAGCTTGGAGTTGTATTGGTGGATGAGGGCGGTGCTTGAAATTTCGTTGGAGAGGACGACGGTGGGGACAAAAACGTGAGAAACAAATCCAGTAATTCAGACACAGTGTTGCCTAGAGAAGAAAAATTAAGTCCCAATTGTGAATCCAATAACTTACAAAAACTTGTAAGGATCTACCAAGTGGTTGGTACAATTGGATTACTCAGTTCTTCGATTCGCAAAAACAAAAACTATGTTGATATGCGATTTTGATATCTTGACTCTAGTCAATGCCCACGATCATTTTTCGGTTTTTTCTTTCTCTCTTTGTCTTATGTTGAGGGAAAAGTAATAAAACGTAACTTGTAATTCTAAAGGATGTACACTTTACTCTGTGTTCCACATTATATCGTTATGTACTTTACATGGTACCCTCGCTTTTTATATATCCTCACTTTACTTTGGAAACGATACATCTTTCAAACTAAGGAACGAGTATTTATTAAATTAATATCGTTCAATTTTTTTTTAAATCTATTTAAAAGGTATTTAAAGTACAATCATCTAGGGACGTAAAAGGTATTTAAGAAATTATGTTTTAGTAAAAAATAAATAATAATTTATATATTTTATTGCATTAAATCTTATTAAAATGTCTAAATAAATTAAAGGAGCAGATCCCGTGACTTAAATTCACGACTTAACTTTTTACATAATTTCCCTACCATCAGATGCTAATGGATGCATAGTCAAGAACGAGATGAAATTTATAAATAAGGAAAGCACCATCCATTATTTATCCATTTACAACTGATGGTGGAGAAATTTAAGTCGAGCTACATTTGAATAGTAAATTTTAATTGCATTAATATTAAAAAAATGTTATTTTCTATGACGAGAAAATGAAAACAAAATTAAATTTTTATGGTTACGCAAATGTAAAAGAATATGGTGTTGATCCATTTTCCTTCAAAGAATAAAATTCATTTCATTTGGGAATTTATTTTGCATCCATTTCAAACACACGAGATACTTATTTTTGAACTGTCTTTTCGAATTCCATCCATCTTACTTTTCTGCCAAACACACCCAAAGAGCAAGGGTTAGGGGATAAAATAATTATACACTATATCTCTTTTAACTCCGATGAATGTTTAGGTGAAGGAGTAAGATTAGCATTATAATTAAGTGAAGAAAACACATTAAGCGGCTAAACCCGTCCCACTTGGAAAGAAGTTTTTGGAAAATAGTCTCTCAAATGGTTGAATGTCACCTGCCTCACTTTTTTTTCTTCTTTTTTTATTAATATAAATTTCTTTTTCTTACTGATTTTTAGGTGGGAGATAAATGCTACTCCACATCCAAGAGGCTAAACATTACCGTCTGATACTTCACTACCGCGCATTCCTTTGATTGAAGAGATGTTCCGTAGACTTTAGGGGGAAAGAGGTCTTTCACTTTCCATAGTGATTCACTCTTTCATTTTGAATGAGGACCCTGGCTCCATGCTCCATAACCCCTTGCTCTAAGTTCCAAACTCTTTTGAATGAAGACCTTCACAAGTGGCGCCTTACCCCTTGCTGGCTTGATCGAGTTAAGCACATGTCGGACAGCTCTGGCATGTTCCATGTTGGAAAATTAGGCCAAAACAGATGATGAAAAAACATAAGAATGTTGCACTTTCGACTTCAAGGACTTGCGATTCTTTTCAGCAAATATTTCTACCATTCCCAAATAATTGGAGAGTACAATCGGTCAAATGAAATAATACTTTCAGGATACAATGAAGTCATATAAAAACGTTGTTGGATTCAAGAGTTGTACTCCCTTGATCCAAGCAAGAACACACAATATTAAGAATCTGATGATGCTTAGAGAGAAGAAATCAGAGATTTTGATGTGTTTTTTCATGCTTGAATGAAAATAAAACATCACTACTTATAGAGGACTCATGCATTTTGGATATGCCTCTTCACTTCCAATAAACATCAATAATGTCTAATGGAAATGAATGTGTCTTATGTGAACCATCACACCTTTTGGAGATGCCTCTTCAACTCCAACATACATGCATTGCGTCTATTCGGCATAGGACCCTCCCCAATCGTAGCGGCAAACCAAAAATAAAAATTATTTTATTTTCTATGATAATGAAAATATCCAACAATCTTTCTTATTTTCAATAACCAAGAAACATGAAAATAAAATAAAACTTACGAAACTGGAGCGGCTGCATCACTCAAGTGACTTCCTACATACCCGAGTGGGATCAAGCCGACGTAGTTCAAGCTCAGTTAGAAAATAAGCATCATCGTAGAAATCAATACATAAATCTTCACTATGTATAATAAATTCAAAGTCTTATCGAGGTTCGGTGGTGAAACTAGTCTTGAACCAAGTACCTCATGTGATAAAACCGGAGTTTCCACACATACTAATTTTAGAGATTTTGTGTTCTGTAGACCAGTACGCTAATTACCATGTGCTTATCCTGGATTCACGAGTCTTCTTTATAGAATAATCTTTTTCTCTTAGGAAACAACCTGATTTCCATACTCATATAAGTAAGTCTCATAAGATGTTTATGCGTTACACCTGTAAACGATAATAAACTTGTTAAGGATTAACATCCGTCCTTTTTTCTTGTAGAATCACAGCACTAAACAAAAATGAGAATTTTTTTACTTAGTGCACCATAATTACTTCCATAACTTGTTGGTACCACGTTGAACCTTGTTTATCTTTTTCAAAACATGGGTTAGATTTCTGTTATGGGTGATCAACCTTTTTTCACAGACCTTAACCTCATTTCTGTATACTTCATTGAAAACATTTCCTTTGGGAAACTATTTGTAACGAGTTTACCAAGTTCTTCTCCGTTTCAATGGTCTACTGCAATTACTCATTTCTTGAGTAATTGACTTACTGTTCAATGTCTAAGACTTGTTTGTCTTGACTTTTCATTATAAGTCTTTGTTAGAAACGTTATAGGTCACATCTTGATTCACAATTAATCAAGACCGCTGGAGATGGATTCTTCCAAAATGGATCTCTACAAGTTAGATTTTAAGTCATTTTTCATCATTACATGCAAGCAATTCTAACAACATTATAAAAAATGTTCTTCTTTTATTTACAAAATCATTTGTAATGTCTAATGATTTTAATTAACATTCACAGTTAGTCTATTCATGCAAGCAATTCTAACAACATTATAAAAAATGTTCTTCTTTTATTTACAAAATCATTTGTAATCTCTAATGATCTTAATTAACATTCACAGTTAATTCACAAGAAATTATTACAGATTTGCATTCACTATACGGATACAAAATTTGTAGGCAATTTATATACTTGTTATCTCAACAAGTATAATACGATAATGAGTAACTCCTCTAATCATTCCTATTCCTCTATAAATTTATACCCAAATACATAGACAATGTCTATTTAACATTTGACACTATGCAACGTAAATAATCAAAGTTTATGCATCGGTAATATCGTAACACCTCATCGTTGGATATTTGGTTGGCCATCAAATCTTCCAATACGTCACGTATTAACTGGAACTTTCCTTTCCATGTCATTTAAAAATCCCAATTTCCAGATTTAAAACCTATGATTCTTACCGCAATAATTATGTTCATATCACATAAATGTCATTCATAACAATTCTTGATGATTTCAAACTTTAAGATTTATAATTCCTATCGCAAGAATTATTCCTGCACCATAAAATTGTTGTCTCAACAATCATTGGTGCTCTTTATTGGTTCATCTAATCATAGAGCATTCGTGACAATACTCCTCTAATGTCATGCGACAAAAAGAGTTTCATTTAATACTTCTTTGATTGATGTCAAGTACTGTATAAGTAAATTTTCATGGCGCACATAATTTTGAAATAAAAATTTCCAAATCCAATATTTTGGATTTGGCTCTATTTCTTTCAGTAGATTTTGGTTACATTACGAAATATGTTAATGCACTCACAAGAAAATGTGACAGTCCATCAGCCATACTGCGAAATACATTCACGGCTGGAAAACAAAAGGTAATCTCAAAACCATTAGTATGTCGAAGACATGGCACAATTTAGTTTGCTTACAGTGGATTGTTTATGTCCCTGTATTCATTTGTTGAAAAAATTCAACTAGATCATCAGAGAAACCATCATCACACGAACCTCACCAATCCATGTACACACTAATTCCTATAAGAAGGAAATCTTCAAATCCAATGTACCGGAACAGTTCCATTCTTTTGGATTTGGCTCTCTTTTGTGGTTACAGTAGAAAAACACCCACATAAATGATACATACTACAATAGAGGTTAAACTTGAACAAGAAACTAGACAAGTCCCTGTTGCTTTTGCTGGATCCATATAATACCACTACCAAAATTAACAGACAATATCTCTTTCCGGGTATATTCAAAGAACCAGCTATTGAATACTTCTTTGAGAAATACACAGTCCCCACACTTAGAGAGTCCTAAGTGATTGCAATAAGAATGCATGTCTTCTCCCTCATATTTCACAATCATTAATCATGAAATCACTATTAGTTCCAAGCGTCGGTATAGCAAAATCCGGGAACTATAGGGATTAGACTTTCAAGTTGGACCAATTAAAAAATACTGAAACTATGATCAAAAAGAAAGTCCTAGAGCTCCTTCATGCAAAACCTTTTGGGATATTCAAGGATATTAGACTAGTCCAAGAGATAGTATTTCTTGCAGACATCTCATCAAACAGTTCATGAGCAATTTCAAAACCCCCAACGAAAACCTCAATTCTAAGAGATTCAAAAGCCATAATAAGAATGCTGACGTTTTCGAAATTTTAAAATTGGTATTCATACCATAGACATACAATTAAAAGTGTCCATAGACAGATGCATTTTCGGTAGTAGGCTAATATGCATCTTTCCTTCATTGTTCTGAAACATTTAAGGTTCTGAATCATTTTTTGGATTATTTCGGGTGTAAATGGGCTTTTTCAGGTAGTGTTAAATCTACTCTTTGAGAAAGACCTAACAAAAAGAGTATGGTTATGAAGAAGAAGTTGTGGGGTCTTATTCCGTTTGCCATATGGTGGACAATCTGGAGCGAAAGAAATGCAAGGTTGTTTGAGAATAGAAAAAGAAATGTGAATCAACTCATAATCTCTGTAAAGTACACGCTTTTTAATTGGGCTCTACCTATTAAGATTTTTGATGGCTACTCTTTGAGTAGGCTAATTTGTAATTGTGATGAAATGATTGGCAATTGCCGATTACTTGTATCTTTTTTCCCTTCTTTGTAAATCGTCACTCCTTTATGATCTCCTATTTTTTAATATAATTTGCCATTTCTATGTCAAAAAAAGAAAAGCAAAAGAAAGTGTCCACGGCATTTACCGGATCAACTGGCGTAAATATGAATTCTTTATTTTAAACAAAATCATGAAAATTCACTCTTCATGTAAGTGATCACCGATTAGAGATTCTGCAAAAGATTTGCTCTTATCAATCACACATGTGATGCACACCAATCACAATCAAAAGGACTATTAGTATATTGTCATGAATCAAAATATGTCAACGATAAGAACTCTACCAATGTACATCCCCACAACCCTATATAGTATATTCTTGATAGACTCAACATGTATATGACCATTCAAAATATATAACTAATGGTGGAAACCTTATTCATGTTGCCAGTTCGCAACAGAATCTTCTTAATTCATGAAACACTACAACCGATCATATAAAGGATGGTTCAGCCACTCATCTCTTTTCCTTATTCACTAATCTAAAATGACAAAGTGAATAGATTTAAATTCTCAAGCAAATGGCTATATCAAGGAACCCATACACTAAATTCGAAATAATCAAGCATATATATTAACTTGAATTTACAGAATACATGCCAAAGTGTAACGTGATATATATAATTAATCATATAATCAACACCCCATGCATGCTTAACATGTGTTGATCAGAACATGACCCAAATAAACAAATTTTAGTACATGATTATGGCCTTTTATGAGACTGCCTATGATCCTCCTTTCCAGATAAAGGGTTGCTACTTCAAGTTAGTCAGGTTCTTGAACCGTTCAGAAAAAAGAAAAGAAAAGAGGATCTGGAATAATAAAAGGTATCTCTATTATCTATGAGATAAGAACAAGTATTATGGTGGAAGAATTCCATCTTCCATCTCCCACGCCACCTCAGCATTTGGAATAGTTCATGAAAGGCCAAATGTAGTGGTGGAATCATAGAAACGGTAATCAAAATAGCGTTTCACGCTAATAAAAATAGTCTCAGAAAAACGTTTTTCAAAATAACGCTTTACGTTATTAAGATTCGTGCTTTTTCCTCAGCCATTAGATTTTCAACGGATCATTTTAAATCTACAGATAAAAAAAAAGCTATTTTGAATAGCGCTTTACGCTATTTAGATCAGCGTTGAACGCTATTTTATTGGCGTTTTCTACCTTCTAACGTGGTATTTTGAATAACGTTTTACGCTAATCTAATTAGCGCTTCCATGGATTCCACGGACCATCTCACGAAATCATGGAGTATGGCTTGGAATAACCGTGGAAGACCCCAACTTGGAAGCCACTGTACTTGACATTCCATAATTTTTCCACACTTGGAATAGGTTGGATTCCACCATAAGACTTGCTAATTGCCAGAAAACAATATATACTAATGATACAATAATCTATCCAATTTATTCTCGTCATTGAAGAATAAAATCCCAATTGGTATAAATGTATGTCATACTAACTAAATTAGTTCATTGTATATGCGATCTTCTAACTACAACATATGCAGATATCACATTTATCCAAAGAAAAAAGAAGAAGTGAAATATGATACTTATCTCAAATTTATGATGATGTTCCACTGATCATCTTTTATCTTCATCTCTTCTATTGATGTACAGATAAATCAAGTATCCTTGTTTCTCCTTCACACAGAAGAGAACTTCAAAACTCTAACCCTATGTATCCCGTGTATGGAAGAAAACCCATAACACATATCACTTCTTGCAATCGCAGATAGGAGTCACATCGGCTGTTTCTCAGTACTCTTTCCACTTCTGTCTCGTTTTCTTTCTCTTGTTTTTTCCTTGTGCAAATAATATCATTGTAAGCGCCTAGCCTAATTAAATTAAACCCAACTTCTGATATAGTATGATAAAGCCCAAACAAATCATCTGAAATCGTCTCAAACATAAACATATATCAGAAGAAAATAACCTAAGAGAAAACCTTTTGCTTCGAAAAAATACAACTAGGAACGCTCCTAAAACCACAGATCTCACAGTTCCATGATCAACCAGAAAACATTCTCACAAATCAACAGTGTTGAATCAACTAAAATTTCACCTTCCGCGGTCGAGGTATATTTGCTGAAAACTGTTGGAAAATGAGGCTAAAATAGAGGATAAAAAAACATAAGAATGTTGTACTTCCGACTTCAAGGCCTTGCGATTCTTTTCAACAACTATTTCGATCATTCCCAAATAATTGGCAAGTACAATTTGTCAATAAAATAATGCTTTCAGGATGCAATGAACCCCTATAACAACGTTGTTGGGTTCAAGAGTTGTACTCCCTTGACTCAACCAAGAACGCACAATATTAAGAATATGATGATGCTTAGAGATAAGAAAACAAAGATTTTGATGTGTTTTTTCATACTTGAATGAAAATAAAACATCACTATTTATAGGGGACTCATGCCTTTTGGAAATGCCTCTTCACTTCCAATAGACATCAATATCGTCTAATGGAAATGGATATGTCTTATGTGAACCATCACACCCTTTGGAGATGCCTCTTCATCTCCAACATACATCCATTGCGTTTATTCTGCATAGGACGCTCTCAATCGTAGTGGCAAACCAAAAACGAAAATCATTTTATTTTCTATGATATTGAAATTATCCAACACTTCGTACTCCATACCCCTTGCTGGCTTGCCTGAGTAAAGATCAGGTCGGATAGCTCTAGCATGCTCCATCCTCCATACCCTTGCTGGGAGTCCGACCGTCGGACAACTCTGGCATTGGGTTAGGCCAAGTCCTATGGGTTATTGAGCTGCTAGATTAGCAAAAAAGTGTTGCAGTTCAAAAAAAAGTATGGTCTATTTGTTAACACTAATTTTCTCTCATAGCAAGTGCTCGCAAGTGAAGTGACAGCGAGATTGAAGCGCTGAATGGTTCAACACTAAAAAAGTGAACTTTACGCTGAACGGTTCAGCGCGCAAAAAATATTCCAAGGTCTCTGCGGTTAACCATTGAGCGCTTGATGATTGTTTTTCTTATAAAGCGTTTTTGGCTCTCGGACCACTACTACGAATGGTACTGAAAAGCGAAAACCTTGTGCAACTGAATATCCAAAAGACTACACAAAAATCTAAAAGACTACACAAAAGTCCCATTATAAACTCGACACGTGTTGAGAACCCATCTAAAAAATGTTTCTCTTTGTTCCGTGTTTCAGTCATTATAGTAGTACTCGTATGTACAACACTCACTAGTCACTTCACTGCACTTCAATAACACTGTCGCTCTGATTTGTCCTATGTTCTTATTATTAAATTTATCAAGTGAGATTTTCAAGAAGAAGACGTATAGGTGTTCTGGACAATGGAGTTACGCGACGTTGTTTGGTTCAACACCGGATTTCCGTGCATTACCGTTCAGCGTCCTGCGCGGTTTTATTCAGCGACTCGCCGTTAGATTAGCACTCCCATAAATCTTAGGAGATTGTCATAGCTGACGTGGACTGCTAATCTAGCTGCTAGATTAGCACACCATAGGATTTAGCCTTACACTATGGGCAGCCAAACAAGTGGCGCCTTGCGCCATTCAACGGGCGCGATGATTGTTTAGGTCTTTAGGGTTGATCGGAGGCGGGAAGGAATCACCCGTGTAGTCTGAGGAAGAAAGGAAAAAGTTTTCTCATCTGTATTCTCTATATAGTAGTCTGTAAATATATAGAGAACGACTGGTAGATAATTGAAAGCGAAAAGAGAATGAGTGGGATACTAATCAGAGAAACAGAAGAGATATGGAGAAGAGAAACAGTTCCTCGGGTGCTGCAAATAGTTAGTACCACCATTAATCTCACTCAAAGAGATTTAATATCTCTTTTACTTGTTAGTCCTTGGTTGTACCGGACTCTTGTATCTTATCCATCTCTCTGGCAGGTAAAATTTCCTCATTTTTATCCAACAAGTAACAACCCAACTCTTTATTTCAATTTTCACTTCAAACGACATTGTGTTTGATTGAATCATTTAGGTAATCGATTTGCGTGAAATGAGTAATGCTGGAGAACGGCTTATATCTGCTCTTTCACTGGTAAGGATGTCTTTGTTTGTTATTCAGATGAATTTATATATGGGATTTGATTAAATTTGAATTATTCGTTTTGTCTATTCTAGAACTCTCAACAGTGTCAAGATGTTGATTTCAATTAATTTCTAAAGAGTTAATTTTATCTGTATGAATTTTAGAAAATTTTATTTCTTCTCGAGTGCAAAACTGCTGACACATAAATGAATCTTTTAATCATGGTTTAAGGTTCATTAGTTTGATGAAAAGGGAGTTTGTTGATTTTGCTGCTGCTTCTTCTATCTAGCTTTTTTTATACCCAGTTATATAAGGCATTCCTGTAGCCTTATTCAGATCACTCCCGTTCTTACCAATAACAATTAGCGAAAGAAAGACGTGGGTTCCTAGTATATCTAGCTATATTACCAATTTCACATCCATAACGAGCATCATTAACCGGCATAGCAGAATTATAACTCTCTGTGATATTTGTCGCAGTCAAGATACCTTCACATTAAGGGGCTCAATCTCGAGTTTGCACAAGACGTTGAAGACAAACATCTGAATCTCCTCAAAAGCAAGGTATTATTATTGCTTCCGAGCATAAAGAATGGATTAGTGGGTTTCTTTCTTTTGTATGTTTTGTCTAGGTTGATGGAATATGGGATTCAGACTAATTAGAGAAGGTCCACCATGTATCATACAATTTTAATTTTAGATAGAGTTAACCTTATAAATTTTTTTATCTAATTAGACAAACCTTGGTAGAAAATATGTTTGTTAGACTGCAAACTAGAAAAGCATTGTATCTTTTAAGATTCAAGTCATTCAATCATGCATATTCTTTATCCTTTTTGATTTTGATGGTTGGCTGCTGGGTGCTAAGCTATGTGTTTGTTAACAGAGTTTCATTCTCTGTTTTCTGAATTCTTTTCAATCTCTTTGCCTTATAGATAAATCGTACTTGTCATAAGAACCAGTAAACAAAGTTTTTGGTTTTCGCTGTTCTTTTTCAAACTGCTTTGCAGTATAATTTTGTGAGCTTCAAGGTCAAAGATATCCATTTTACCAACCGATAGTACAACCGAATGAGGATGAGGTATTCAGGGAGATACGTTAGTTGACTTGGTATTTGTGGAGTACTTTCTGTGGGTTTCTTCTGAGGTGGTGGGATAAGAGAAGCGACTTCAATCCACTATACTGCATGTTAGTAAAATTTTAGGATGTGTTTTTGTCACTCACGAATTTTGTAACATATTGATATACTTCACGCCGCAAATGGGTTTTATAGTGTAAAGAAGCACTTGGAAATTTGGAGTCTCTGAATCTGAATGGCTGTCAAAAGATATCAGACAAGGGGATTGAAGTTGTTACTAGTGCTTGTCCTAAGCTGAAGGCCTTATCTATCTACTGGAACATAAGGTATAGTTTATGCTTGCCTGTTCTGTATGTCCAACTTATGATTATTTCATTATGCACGCTCGGGAAGATTTTTAGTTGTTACTAATTAACCATTTGATATGGATTGAGCTCAGGATGACAGATTTAAGTATACAACAACTGGTAAAGAATTGCAGTTGCATAGTCGATCTGAACTTGAGTGGTTGCAAGGTACATAATTCTTACTTAATAGAGCAAATCTGCATTTTTTTTGTGGTGTGCAAATTATGCAACTATCAGATATTCACTGTTCTCTTTGCTTTCATCTTCTATAAAATATGTACACCATCAGGCATACTTATTTTGATGTGATTCACCATCAGGCTTTTTGTCAGTTCTATTTATTTCTTTCAAATTCGACCTGGTTTCTTTTCAGGTTATGTGCACATATACATGTTTCTTTCTTGTGTTTTGCTCAATCCACTATTTACTTGCAGAATATCACAGACAAAAGTATGCATCTAATTGCTGATCATTACAATGAATTGGAGGAGCTGAATTTGACCAGGCAAGAATCCATTTCTTTTGATTTTATACATGATGTTTTCCTAAATTTTATTGATGATATCTAGTCTAATATGCTAGTAAATGGAGCTATCATTGTCTATTTACATAAGTTATATGAGAGACCAAAGGGATTATATCTAATGAGTTTGACAATTTGTATCCTACTTCTTCAAATATGATTTGTACGCCTAAGAGCCTAAAAATTTCAGTATAATGGCATATGCTTTTTAAACTATGCCCTAGCTATATATAATCTAGTAGAAAGAGTGCAACCTGGATTATCAGACTCATTGTAAATGGGGCAAGGAGAAAATATTTACTGAGTGGAAGAAGAAACAGTGCAACTTGGCACACAGTTCCACAAATCTTGAGCAGCCTATAATCTCATTTATCAACACATGGTCATACGTTCTAAGAAAGCCTGATTTGGATGAGAAGAAGCTTTCAGAATTCGTTTAGCTGTAATAGATTACAGGTGGAACTAGTTAGTGAAGCTGTTACTATCATATTAGTGAATGAGAGCCAATTGACACGGTACATCCATTTGATTGTCTCAGTTTTGAGCCTTTTGGTTCTGCTATCGAATAGTTGCCTCAGAGCTGACCAACAACAGTTACCACATCAGAAATGTTTAAACCAGTGATTCATCACTCAATTTTGAAGGTCGTTATTGCGTTAAGCTGTTCTGTGGAGTTAATTAAATATCAGATTTTAGGATCTTATCATTGAAGGAAGTTCAATTCATAGCCATCAGACTGCCACCTGTATGTGCAGAGATTCATTAGTCACAGGTGACATCTTTAACCTTGCCTTTTCTAACACAGGTTTGTTTGATGTTATTTTCTTTTCTTAGGTGTGTCAAGCTTACTGATGGTGGACTACAACAGATATTGCTAAAGTGTTCTTCTCTTCAATATCTAAACCTCTATGCACTTTCAGGGTATGCAGTGTGTTTCATATTATTTTATGGATGAATGTACTTCATTTAATATGCTACTATTAAAGTTCATGAATGTGGTACGAATTGTTTCATGCAGTTTCACTGATGGAGCTTATATGAAGATTTCACATCTGGCTCATCTACGATTTTTAGACCTCTGCGGTGCCCAGGTAAAAACTTGTGTTACTGGCAAAGCTCATTAGTGCATTATTCAGCGATAGGCTGACAGTAGCTGTGGGAATCTGGTTTGCAGAATTTGTCCAATCAAGGCCTTTCCTCCATCGCCAGATGCAAGAATCTAGTGTCTCTAAATTTGACATGGTTAGTCAAAGCTCTCATGTCCCATACACAATTCTCATAGACAAGAATGTATAAGAGATAAGAAACTTACCATCCAGTTAATTTTTTGTAGGTGCATACTTGTTACTGACGCGGGAGTCGTAGCCATTGCTCGAGGTTGTCCCTCTCTTGAATTTCTTAGGTAAGGCCAGTGACGTATATAACAGTTTTGTACTATGTTGTCAAAGGCGTCGCCTAGGCGCCAAAGTGGCCTTATTCTGAACTTGGGCGCCACGCAGTGGGTAAGGAGATGCCACTTTAAAAAGTGGCGCCCAGGCGTCGCCTTTCTAGGCGCTCAGGTCAAGGCGCCAGTATGTTGGGCGCCAAAATGGCATTTTTATGCCAAAAAAGGAAAAAAAATATTACCAAAATCTTTTGAAAATCTTTTTCATTAAGTCATACATTAATATTTTAAAACCCTAATCTAATTATGTTAAGAAACAGATCATTCCTAGCTGTTTTTGTTAATTACTTTAACAATAGTGAAGGAAAAAAAACTCTTTCCAAAATTTTGGCAAATCTCCTCATTAAGATTTACCAGCTAATATAGAAAATCCTAAGCTAATTATCAGTTATGTCAAGAATATAAACCTATGTGGGAATTATTGTTCTACACCGCCGCGCCTCGGGATTTTACACCCGACGCCACGCGGCGCCTTACGCCCATGACAACATTAGGTTTTGTAGCAGTGGGGCTCAATAATGCGCTTTGAATATACACTGAATTCTTTAGTAACCAATCAACTGAATATCTTTTTGGGTGGGGCTTGCCAAGGTCAATACATTTGGTATATCTGGTATCTCTAATTGTTAAATACTTAAAGCCGTGCCTTGAGATAAGGCAAGGGAGTCATAACTAATAGTTTGCACGTATATAATCTGATTGGACTCTTACGATAATCAGAATTTTAATAATTTCAACATGTAATATACGGGGTAGCCCAATATTCATGCTTCTGAATTTACCCCATACCTCAGTGCTGCCATTTGACCTTAGTGTCAAGGTTACTGGGCTACCGTAATTTTGAGTCATCGAAAATGCTTTCTCTTGATCTATTACCTGTTCCTGATGTTCATGGAAGGGAATGATACAGCTTGTTCGGAATTCTTGGGGTAACTGATATGTGTTTGGAGGTCCTGTCAGGGTTCTGCTCGAAAACGCTAACAACACTTGATGTGAATGGATGTACTGGCATAAAGGTGTCTTTCTTTCTTGAATAAATGTGTCACTATTTACTCCTCTTCTGATCTAGCATGCAGATTTTGACACTTACTTTTCAATTTGACACTTATTTATTCTTATTTTCTCTTTGCTATTAGTTTTCTAATTCATTTTTATTTTATTTCTGTTATTTTCAAAATGCAGAAACGAAGCCGTGATGAACTGACTCAGTTATTCCCAAAACTGACGTGCTTCAAAGTACACAGCTAAGGTCTGTTATATGATTACAGCATTCTGTGAAGAGCCTTCTTATGACAACAATTTGGTAAACTCATATCTCAAGCCACATGCTCTGATTAATTTTATAATCGGTTGATATACATTTCATATTGTACTGAAGATGCAATGCTACTGGTTTCTCATTTTAGCTTTGAATTGTTTTGTGCATGTATGGATGTCCTATTTACATGGTTCGCAGCAAGTACAATAAACCATAATCTGATCCCGGACCCGATACAGTAAAATTGGGCAATCTCTATGTTAGAATTTAGAAACTTTTATGACCTGATCCCTGGCCTTGCTGCCAATTTCGAGTATGAAACGGAGCATATTATTAACCACCATTAGTTTGAATGTACGTAACAATTTTGCTCCTTAAACTCCCTTTCAAAAGCTCTCTACTAATTTACCTTTAGAGTGCTGCATAATGTGGAGGAGAGATAAAAATGTTGAGGTTCATTGGCCTACTTGCATTGAAGTGTTATTTTTGTTTTCTAAATTCCTAGTACTTTGGCGCTGACTTCATTTAAGTGAACTCTTTGTCTCAACTTTGAAGTAATGGCAGCAAAGTAATAATAAAAGGGAGATTAGTAATTTTCAGTTGGGCCATGTGTTAGTAGACAAGATTTATTAAGATAAATTCTTCCTGTTGTCATCATCATTTTAATGTGTAGGAGATCTTATAACCCATATGAATGTCTATTTTGCAGTTCGAAAAAGAAGCATTTTTACTCGGACAAACAAATCCCGTTTATAGCTACATTGACGCTGTGATGTTCCATTACACAGAATCCATTGGGATCCAATCTCGTCACTCACTTTCCAGCATATATCCAAGTAGATCGCTGTTCCTTCATCCTTTCTCCCATTGTTCGGTCTCAGTATGGTGTCACCTGCTTTGATTTATCTGAAATGAAACGTTTTAAAGGTAAAACATTTTCTTCTGGATCATCCGTCAATTTGGTTCGGTATAACCGGTTTGAGGTGTATTCTTGTTGATTTTATACTCTCTAGGTACTGCCCTGTTTTCCATGTCCAAACCGAGCTGTTCTGGCTGTTTTGTATGGTTCAAAGACGTGTTTCATTTTTACTATAGTAGCAAAGTCTATTACTATCACAATTTCCCTGAATTGTATTTGCTACCTTCTTAACTTTGATGCTAACTAGACCTTGATTTCACCAGACATCTGATGTGGTGTGTACACTTCAGGATGTCCCATATAGACCTTAGCAGTTTGTTCATAAAGGTAGCTTTAGAATAGCAATTCCATTAGATCTCAATGTGGAACCATTAGACTTGGTCTTTCGTCTTCCACGTTTTTCATAGCTTGGATTTCACTACTCTTTTCAAGTAAAATGCTAACGTCTTAACCATAATGCCAACAATTCAAATAGACATTTTGAGGTAGACCGTGTAGATACTTCGTGATGTCTTACATCCACATGAATTATGGAGCAAATTTGTCAAAAAGGACTCTTCCCAACCAAACACGTTAGCTTTAAATTAGCCGGTCAAAATCATTCTGGTGGCGAACCATTTAAAAGTGAGCATATGTTTTCCATTGGGGTACAAGAAGTTTTACCCAGTTCTAAGGCTGGGTCTAGTTTCCAATTTGGAATTTGCCAAAACAGAACGTGATACAAAGGAGTATTATTTGAATATTTAAAATCAAATTCGGTCGAAAATCAGGATAACAACTCGTGATGCGGGTAATTCAAAAGGGCATACGTACGGGTATAACTCGATTTCAAGATACTAATTCGACACTGAAACTCGATTTCAAGATGCTAATTCGACACCGAAAATTTCGCACACATCAAACTGATAAAAAAAATACATTTTTAATAATATATTATATGAAAATATAGTTTAAAGAAAGTATTAACACTATATACATGGTAAGTGAGAAAAATCACCAACAAGCATGTAGTCCGACGGTTGGATAGTGATTTAGAAATCTGGAGGTCACGAGATGGACCAGTGATAGTTTGGACGATGGACTTAGTCTGACTCGAACTAATGATGTCCGAATTAGTACAACGAATAAAACGCATATCCAAATAATTTTGTGAATTATTTGAATTTTCCATATAGTACATACACGAACATGGTTCGTGATGCAGGGCATATACATGTTCAAGAAGATTCCACATAGAGCTTAGCTTCTAAGTTTTCTAATTTATGTCTTTCTTTATTTTAAGACTCTTTTAGATTTTCTTTTCGTTTTAAGTTTTTTAGTTTAGTTATTTGCTTAAGCTATATAAAGGCTAGTCCTGTTCCTGTGTTAGTTTGATAATAATAATCAACTGATAAAAGTTGTATCTATCTTCTTCTTCCTCTAATTTCTACGTTTCTTCTTTTTCTTACTTAATTCTCTTCTTTCTTAGCCTACAACAATCTCTGTATCGCTTTCTTTCTCTTTTACCACATCAATTGGTATCATCCGGTTAGTTTAGGTTTTTCAACTTTTACTAGATCCTGTTTTAATCGCTTCCACAACCCTACTTTTATTTAAACAATTTTAATTTTTACCTCTATGGCTAGCACTTTTACTCAAGAAGCTTTCGACGCTGCTATCACCAAGCTTACCAATCTTATTACTGCAAGTACTACTCCTAATGCTGGTATTGCTACAGTTAACACAAGTATTGCTACGGTTTTAGATAACCTCACAAAGTTAGAAAAAACTTGCTTTGATCAGTTTACCAGTTCTGAAAAGAAGTTTGAAGATATTCATCTGATTCTAGATAAGTTTGTCACTACTCTTATGATTGAAGATGAAGAAACTCTAAAGCTCCTGTCTGAAGCAAAGAAACCATCATCATCAAAGAAGAATATGTTTATGCACAATGATGATACTCCTGATGACATTATGCAAAAGATTAAAAGAACTCTACAACACGAAGGATTTATTGGTTGTACCTCAAAGAAGAGTTCTGTTATTCAAACTCATGACAGTGAGGATGAAGATATTCAAGAAGAACATCAAGAAAAAATTTGGATTGAAGACAAAAGGCTTAAGTCTTCACAAAATTCTTACAGTTCTCTACCTGAATACAAACTGAAAGCTGACATCCCAAGTTTTAATGGTAGTTTCAGAATTGAAGAGCTTTTAGATTGGTTTTATTAAGTTGAGGCTTTCTTTCAATTTATGGAGATTCCAGATCATTCTAAAGTTCGACTTGTTGCAAATAAACTTAAAGGAGGTGCTGCTGCTTGGTGGGAGAGATTATGCGATGACAGAGTTAACACTTCCAAGACTCCTATTTGTACTTGGGATAGCATGCGCAAGTTACTGCGAGCTAAATTCCTTCCAAAAGATTACAAACATCAATTGTTTTTTAGAATTCAATACTGTAGACAAGGAGCACGTTTAGTCGAGGAATATGTCACATAATTTTATAATCTTCTTGCTCGTAATGAACTGCATGAATCAGAAGAACAACTCGTAGCAAGATTTGTGGAGGGTTTGAATACTTTGATTCAACAAGGAATGGTTCAGTCAGTATTCACCATGGTTGAAGCTATTCAACAGGCGATTAAAATTGAACGTCGACTTCTTCGTTCAGCTAAAATCTCCCAACCTAGAAAAAGCCGTTATCAAGGTAATTACAGACCTAATAATTCATCTCCAAATTTTTCTCAAGAAGTTACTCCAATGTATTCTTCAAAGTCTTCATATCAAGATGATAGTACCCATGCTTATCGTAAACCACCCTCTACTACACTTTACACGCCTCCTCCTTTGAATACTGCACCTATATTACCGACCCCAATGGAAATTCAAGCTGTTCAACAGACTCAAGTTCAACAGAATCGAGATGCTGCTACTTCTGGAAGTCGTTTTCCTACCAGACATCAACAACAATTTCTACCACAACAACAGAACAATAATGCTTATGCCAAATTTCGAGGAGAGAAGTGAAATAAATGTCTACAACCTGGACACACGTCTAGTGAATGTCGGAAAATAATTCTTTTATTAGCGACACTCAGTTTATTAATGAAACCGAATGATGATTTTAATGAACTCGATGAAGAAGATTCACCTGAAACTCAAGATGAAGACGAATTTGTTGGTATGATTCGTCCACTTCTTCTTACACACCCATGTCCTTCTCAAAGGAAAAGTATCTTTCGATCAAAGTTCTATATTGGTGGTAAAATTTGTAACATGATAGTTGATGGTGGAAGTGTCAATAATTATGTTGCCGCTCATGTGGTTAAAAAGCTTGGTCTACCAGTGCATCCTCATCCAGTGCCTTACTCTGTAGGATAGGTTAATAAATCAACTACTCAAGATATCACTCACCAATGTTATGTAACTTTCAAGTTTGATGGATATGAAGATTCAGTTCTTTGTGATCTGACTCTATTGGTATCAGAGCAGGCAAACACGTTTAAGACCTTACAAGTCTATGTTTGTAGTGATCTGGCTCTATGGACGATAAAGTCTCTTGTAATGCTTCACCAGGTTTAAAAACCAATCGCAGAAGAAGTTCTGATAAACTGGTTATTCTCCAGAAAAGGTTGGATGAACAAATCCGGATCAATGCTGATCTTATTGTGGAAATTGCAATACTTAAGGATTTGAAACCCATCTTAAATCCGTTAATGGATATGAGTGACTCCAGTCGTTCCTCTCTGAAGAACAGTCATATATCAGGTGATAAACAACGATTAAATATTGTGAAAACTGATATGACAAAGAACTGCTCTGCCAAACTAAAAGGTGTTAGCCCATGTTTGTTTTATGATTCCTTCAATCACTTTCAACATGATTGTGTGTTTTTTCAAAAGAGACTAAAAGTTGCAAGTGATCTTCATAAGAAAACTAAACAACTCGTTGCTTCTCTAAAAAGACATACAAAACTATCAGGAAATCCTAAACAGAATAGTACTGATAGTATGAGAGTTTTTGCTTTAAAATCAGCATCACCCTTTCAATGGTTTCTTTATAGTGGATGTGGCAGACATATGACAGGTGATCTCACTTGGTTTGTTTCTTCAGACGACTATGAAGGCGGACCTGTAACATTCGGAGATGGGAGTTGTTGCTACATAAGCAAGAAGGGAACGATCAAACTACCTGGCGTACCTGAAATCCATGATGTAGTCTACGTAAAAGGTATGACTGCAAATCTTCTGTCTGTTAGTCAAATTTGTGACAAAGGCCATCGAGTTGTCTTCAATGCAAATGGGTGTGACATTGTAGACAAAATTGGGAAAGTAAATTTTCATGGAATTCCTGGTAAAAATAACTGTTATCTTCTAGATACTCAGTTCAGAAATTGTTGCAATTTGACTAAGGTGGAATCTACACATCTTTGGCATGAACGTTTTGGTCACATCAACTATCGTTTTCTAACTAAGATCATTAACAAAGAATTTGTTAGAGGCGTTCCCAAAATCAATGCAAAGATTGAAGGTGTATGCGGTGCCTGTCAAAAGGGTAAACAAAAGAAAGTTCACCATAAATCATCTCGAGATATTCTCACTAAAGATCCACTTGATTTAATTCATATGTATCTATTCAGACCAATTCAACAACCTACTTTTGCTGGTAAGAAGTATGCTTTGGTTATGGTATATGATTACACCAGGTTCACTTGGGTTGCGTTCCTATCTCATAAGAATGAAACCCTTAATGAATTCAAGATTATTGTTAATAGAATCCATAACGAACAAGGTCGCAAACTGAAGAAAATTAGAAGCGACCGTGGAACTGAATTCAAGGACACTAAGGTGTTTGAATTCTGTAACGAACTGGGAATTATTCAAAAATATTCTCCACCTATTACTCCTCAAGCTAATGGAGTTGCAAAAAAAAAAGAACAGAAACATTCAGGAAATGGCCAGGGTAATGCTCCATAACAAAAACTTACCTTTAAGGTTTTGGGGAGAAGCTGTATTCATAACATGCTATTTGATTAACCGTGTCTACTTACGGTCTAAAACCCTCAACACTCCTCACGAGTTGTGGTATGGTAGAAAACCCAACTTGCACTATCTTAGAGTGTTTGGTAGTAAGTGCTATATTCTAAAAGATAAAAAACAGAGAGGGAAATTTGATACCAAAAATGATGAAGGTATTTCCTTGGCTTTGCTTCTGATAGTCGTGGTTTCCGAGTATTTAATCTCAGAACCCAGGTCATGATGGAATCTGCTAATGTTATCATCGATGATATTAGTAATTTTCATCATGATAATCCTCCTGCTGAATTGCCTCCAACTGAGACAATTGAGAAAGTCAAAGAAATACCGGAATCAGTTGAAGTCATCCCAACTGCTACTGATCCTGATATTTCTAGTGACGAGGAAAATAGCACTGATCAGCTGACGAACAAGAACGTGTCTCCCCACGACACCTCTGGGTTCAAAAGAATCATGATCCCAACAATATTATTGGAGGAAGAGATTCTACAGCCAAAAGGAGAGGACAACTTCAAAATATTTGCAATTTTGGTTGTTATCTGTCACAAATAGAACCAAGAAATATTGATGAAGCTCTTAGCGATCCCGTTTGGGTGAATGCAATGCATGAAGAGTTAAATCAATTTCAAAGACAAGATGTATGGGAACTTGTACCTTGTCCCTCCAATGTTAATATTGTTGGTACGAAATGGATATTCAAGAACAAGTCTGATGAATTTGGCACAATTGTCAGAAATAAAGCTAGACTTGTCGCTCAAGGATATTCACAAATTGAAGGTATCGACTTTGACGAAACCTTTGCTCCTGTGGCACGCCTTGAGTCCATTAGACTTTTATTAGCTCATTCTTGTTTTCTCAAGGTTAAGCTTTTCCAAATGGATATTAAATCCGCGATCCTAAACGGAATTTTAAAGGAAGAAGTCTATGTTGCTCAACCTAAAGGATTTGAAAACCGTGATTTCCCAGGTCATGTCCTTAAGCTCAAAAAGGCATTGTATGGGTTAAAACAAGCACCTAGATCCTGGTTTGAAATAACTACCACTTCTCTTATTAGGAAAGGTTTTTCAAGAGGCGGAGCTGATAAAACTTTGTTTACCAAATGGAGTGGGAAAGATGTTGTCATTTCTCAAGTCTATGTAGATGATATCATCTACGGTTCAACTTCTGAGAAGCTTGCAAAGTATTTCCAAGTTTCACTTGCTAAAGAATTTGAAATGAGCAATGTTGGTGAATTAAAGTTCTTCTTAGGATTGTAAATTCAACAACATAAGGATGGAATTTACTTATCCCAAGAAAAGTATGCAAGGGATATTGTAACAAGATTCGGCCTGGATAAGTCTTCTCCAAAACTGACACCTATGCCTACTACTGGTAAACTGCATAGAGATGAGAAAGGAGTAAAAGTAAATCAAAAATTGTATCGATCTATTATTGATAGTCTTTATATCTTACAGCTACTAGACCTGATATTTCTTTTAGTGTTGGTTGTTGTGCTGATCCAAAGGAATCTCATCTTGCAGCTGCAAAAAGGACCATACGATATATCAATCACACTGTCGGGTATGGTCTATCCTACACTTTTTATACTAATACTGACCTTTCTGCCTATTCTGATGCTGATTGGGCAGGATGTGAGAAGACAGAAAAAGTACATCAGGGGGTTTCTACTACGTAGGACTGAATCTTGTGGCTTGGCATAGCAAAAAACAAAATTCACAATCCCTGTCTACATGCGAAGCAGAGTATATTGCTGCTGGGTCATGTTGTACCCAACTCCTATGGATGAAACAAATGCTGGCTGACTATGGAGTTGATACTGGAATAATGAAGATCTTTTGTGATAACTCTAGTGCGATTCGAATCACTGAGAATCCCGTTGAGCACTCAAGAACAAAGCACATTGATATAAGGTACCATTTTATGTGAGATCTTTATGAGAATGGTATCATAAACATGGAATTTTTCCTTCCGAACAACAATTGGCTGATATTCTCACCAAACCATTAGACACTGCTACATTTCAACACTTACGACAGTCCATTGGTGTTGTTTTGGTTCATTAGTTGTTTTCATGACTCTTGCCTCTATGCTTATCTCGATCTTTTGGGAAATTGAGTTAGAACTCCAGTATAGGTTTACTTCAAGTTTGCGTTTGTTTACGTAGGATGATTTTCTGTCAAGTTATTTAGTGTGCTATGTCCAAAGAAATCCTTCTTTTCTTTTTTGAAATTAAGGTCGCTCTTGTTGTTCTTTCGGGAATGACATTTTATGGGGGAGAGTTCTTAATTGAACTTGTGCTTAATTGCCAAATCTTTGTGGGGAGTGCGGCTGTGGAATATTATAGAGGTTATCTTGTATCTTTATAGACTTCTTGATGAATGCATTTAGCTTCGGCTTTATGATTGCATCTAAATAAGATGATATATGCTTTCTTTTAGTCATGAAATGTCTCTTGCAGAAATTTCATTAGGATCCCGTTCGTGTACCTTTGCCAATTTTATTGACAAAAAGAGGGAGGATTAATATGTAGTTCACACTACAAACACATATGGTTTTCGGATCATTATGTAAGGGGGAGTGGTTTCCATGTGATATGGAGTATTGACTAAGGGAGAGTGACATATCACCATAGTATTGTTGTTAAATTTATGATACAATTGAACATTGATGTTGTGTAATGATACTATGACACTGTATAAAAATGATTGAGAACTCTTGTTTTCTCGTTGTTATAACTACGGATTTTCAACAACGATGATGCTAAACTTACAACCTTTGGGATCATTGGAGTACTTGGAAGTGACGAAGATTTCGAGTAATGTTGAAGATTAGGCATGTGGAATAGGAGCTACAAAAGTTTTTTTTTTTGTATTCCATATGTATTGATAATTTTGTCACTTAGGTTGACAAAGGGGGATATTGTTAGAGCATTGCTCGGTCGAACTCGCATGCGTTTCTATCTCAAGCATGTTTGTCAATATTAGTGTTCAAAACTATAAGTATTGATTTCTAGTCTACTATAGCTAAGGGCTCGGACTAGGATAGAAAGTGTAGTTGAGCTCAAGAACTCCATGGCAATCATCATACAAGACGAAGGACTACTCAAGGAACTGGTGGATCTTCATCGACTAAAAGGTATGTGGAGACTTAAACTTATCTATCACTCAAAAGTCTATTTATCTCCTATCTTGAGACAAAAGTCATTTTGCTATATAGATTTAGATTATACACATTTGGTATTTCGAGCCGAGTTTATCTCGTCTATCTATTTCTCGAAATATGTGTTGGTAAGCTTTCACTTTAGCCAAGTTCATCTTTACCTAGTGACGAAAGTCATGTTATGTTTCAATCACTTTGAAAATTGCTCTGACGAAAAATGGTTTGTGAATAACAACTATATAATGTTCTCTGAGGATGTTTCAATGATTGAAATGAGAGTTTAGATTATATAACCATTGGAGGATATAAGCATTATTGTGGAAACACATATATGTATAAGTCTTTATTCCCTGAACCGAAGTTTGCGAACTTTGTTGATCAAGTGAATCGGAGTAGTGCGTGAGCTAAGTCCGCGAACCCAGTCCGCGAACTGGCGAAGTTCTCAAACCCGAGAATTTCTGCCGGAGTTTGTAAACTCCATCCGGGAACTTAAGTCCGCGAACTTGAGTAGGTTATATCTAAAAACGATGTTTGTGAACTTATTCATATTAATTAAGGAATGCAATTGAAAACCGTGGCTATATAGTTCATGAACCGATTCAAGTGAATCACATCGTTCTTGCTTCAATTGTGTCTTGTGTAGTACATAAGATTTCCTTGCAATTGAACAACTCTCTAACTAGTTCATTTGAGTCATTTGAACTAGTTATGGTGAAGAAGAATATGGTTGATATGAAAGTGATCATATGGATAACCATTTGGTTAACTATTGTTGAACCAACTAATGTACAAGTTTGGGTATGGTTACACAAGCCTAGAAACGTGCATTTAATTTGTGTATAACAAGCTATGTTTTCGATCTAATGGTTTATAAAAATTAGCTTGAATCTAATCAGGCTTTCATCTAACGGTGAATATTGAATGCTTTGTTACCAAGCTAACATTGATTGCAAACCATGATTTGAAAGACTATATAAGGGAGAACTATAGCAACTGGGAAACCTAATACCCACACATTCTGTGTGATGCTAGTTGTGCTAAGCTAGAGTCGATTCTCCTTTAACCTTTGGTTTCTTCTTCTAAACCAGGTTAACGACTTAAAGACTTCATTGGGATTGTGAAGCCAGACCGATACTACTTTCTTGTAGTTGTGTGATCTGATCTTGATGTTTCTATCATACGAGTACAATTGTAATAATTGGCTTCAGATTTCTATCTCCGATAGGCAAGATAAAAAGTAATCACAAACATCTCCGTCTCATCGTTTGTGATTCCACAATATTTTTTTCGCTGCGTCGATTAAGCCTATTGTGAGGTGATTGATAATACTAGGTTGTTCTTCAAGAGTATAAGTCCAGATTATCAATTGGTTCCCGTTCACCTTAATTTATCAAAAGACGAAACAAAACTCGTACATATATTCGTGGGAGACGGATTTATCTATTACTGTAGACTTTTCTGTGTGATACAGATTTGTTTATTAAAGTCTTCGACTTTGGGTCGTAGCAAGTCTTGGTTGTGGGTGAGATCAGCTAAGGGAATCAAGTACGTAGTATCCTGCTGGGATCAGAGACGTATGAGCATAACTGTACCTTGGATCAGTGTAAGATTGGTTGGGGTTCAACTACAGTCCAGACCGAAGTTAGTTTGGAGTAGGCTAGTGTCTGTAGCGTCTTAATACAGTGTGTTTTCAATCTGGACTAGGTCCCGGGATTTTTCTGCATTTGCGGTTTCCTCGTTAACAAAATTCTGGTGTCTGTGTTATTTCTTTTCCGCATTTATATTTTGTTATATAATTGAAATATCACAGGTTGTGCGTTGTTCAATCAATTAGAATATCCTACATTTTGGTTGTTTATTTAAATTGATTGACACTTGGATATTGGTCTTTGGTACCATCCAAGTTATCTTTCTTTGATAAAGACTCGCATATTTCTATCTGCTTAAGTATAGATCAAACCGAGAGGTTGAGATATAAAACTCTTTGATGTACTTTTATCTTGATTGAGTCTGACTGTCTACTTGATTCTCTAGAAAGTATATTGGAGTTTATCCATACAGATTGCTAAGCGAAAGATTGGGTGTGGTTGTTAGACCTCCGCTTTTTCATACTGAACTACACACGTAAGTAAAAACTAAGCTGGAAAAGTCTAATTCAAAGTATAAAGAAGATGCTGATAAACACAAGCGACTGAAGATTTTCAAAGAAGGTGAATTAGTCATGATCCATCTGCGAAAGGAAAGATTTCCAGTGGGGACTTGCAACAAAACCAATATGAAAAAGTATGGTCCTTTCAAGGTTTTAAAGAAGATCAGTGATAATGCGTATGTTATTGATCTACAAAGTGATTGGAATATTTCAAATACATTTAATGTGCAAGAGATTTTCACTTTTCATGGTGACAATGAACTTCTGATTTGTGCATACAACTCGAGGACGAATCTTATTCAAGAAGGGGGATTGATGCAGGGCATATACATGCTCCAGAAGATTCCACTTAGAAGCTTAGCTTCTAAGTTTCCTAATTTATGTCTTTCTTTATTTTAGGACTCTTTTAGATTTCCTTTTCGTTTTAAGTTTCCTAGTTTAGTTATTTGTTTAAGCTATATAAAGGATAGCCTTGTTCCTGTGTTAGATACAACTTTTATCAATCGATTATTATTATCAAACTATCTTCTTCTTCCTCTAATTTCTACGTTTCTTCTTCTTCTTACTTAATTCTCTTCTTTCTTAGCCTACAACAATCTTTGTATTGTTTTCTTTCTCTTTTACCACATCAGTTCGGTATTGGAGTAATATACCCGTGTCATTCAAGAACGTATAAAGTGCTAAATCGTGAATCATTCGAAGAATTGCTAACTAGAGTTGGATGACCTTGTTAAGAATTGTCCAAGTCCCCTGGTTTTCAAGATTGTTTTTTTTTTTGATATGCTATGTAATTATATACAAGGATTTCAGATGAATCGTCCACAAAACATTGTTAAGAGTTCTTCAAATACGTAGTGTTGAGGGGTGAATATGAGTTTGGTCTACCCGTCCTAGTTACACCTGATGACCACACTTACTAGGAATGGTAAGAGAGAGAGAGTTTCCTTTATATTGTACCTTATCCTTCCTTATATATACTTTTCAAAAGCCTCTTCTTTTATGACATCATGACACATGTCCTAAACCTCCTTAATTACTACTAATGCCATCCCTTATCTAATATGACCTCTCTTTCTATATTAATTCCTCCCTTATCCCTTTTTCTCCATGGATATTTTACATTGGACTTGGGCCTAGTTCCAAAGTCCCCCTATCTTATATTGGATTACCTCCCCTTTTGGGGGCACCCTAGACCCGTTAAGGGTATTATTTTTCATGTATCAACATTAGTCCCCTGACTATTGGGTCAATTTTCAAATGACCCAGTAGTCAAATCACTTTATACTCTCAATAACCACGTGTCTTAGTATGCGTAGGAAATAGGGCAGTTACTGTATCATTTACAACGATGCTTTCCCTATATAAGTGGTTTATGTTTCTAATCCGGCCACCAGTTTCGAGCTTTTTGTTGCATTTTTTACCATCCTATGTTAGATATCTAGCTTAGATGGCTCATTCCCTTCACGGATATGTGTTAACTTTGACACCAGTTCCGTGCTGGTTTCTATGTTCAAGGAGCAAGAATTTGCGCGTTTATCGTTGGTGAAGGCTGAGATTGAGGTGTTCCATGAACAGAGATTGGTGAATAGGAATTTTATGCGCGCCCAATTCACAGAGCGTCATGAAGCACATCAAGCCTCTCATAAGGATGAGCCCTTTGGGCATGTGACATCCGCGGTTCAGCGTGCATTAGATGACACTGTTACTGCTCGTATGCCGCTAACTCGCTACTTATAGAGTCTTCGATAATGATGGAAACCATAGAGCGTGCCATTGCTGATTGTCGTCTGCATATCTCTGGTAAAGCATCCCCACGGCTCCCTGGGTATATTTTGTCTCTGGAAGCCGTTTCTGCGCTTATAAACTCGTCTTATCTCGAGGATGAACTCGCACGTTTATTAGTGTTGAGAGGGAAGGTAGGTATGCTGTGGACTCTCAGGATGACTCGCCAAGATAAAGCGCGTAAAGAATATGACCAGCATGAAGACACTCTTTCACTCGCTCGTGGGGCAGGAGCTAAAGACAGAATCATGCAGGACATCCAGAAGTTGGTCAGCGAAGCTGATTGGGAGATGTCTCGAGCCAACATCCAGTGCGATGAAGTGCGCTTAATGGTGGAGATCTTAGACGTGGACATTGTTCGTTGTCGCGCGTTAATAGATGGATAGGATGCGCGCTATCTTGGGGTGGTTTACTTTGTTTTGTTTCATTGTTTTGTTTTCCTATGTATCGGCTCTGGGATTCTTCCCCTTTTGTGGGTTCTCTCGGATGTTTGTGTTATCGTTTGCTGTATGTTGTTAACCTTTTTCTTTTTTGTTAATTCCTTCATTATCCCTCTTGTCTCACGGATATTCCCTCATCGGACTTGGGCTTAGTCCCCAAGTCCCCATGTCTTATATCAAGCTTTCCTCCCTCTTTGAGGGCACCCTAGACCCGTTAAGGGGTATTATTTTTCATGTATCAACATTAATACGAGTCGACACGTATCATAACATGCAAGAGGATATTTGAACGACTGTTGCATCGTAAATGGCACCGTCCCTTCCTATATATACGGTTTATATTTCCTAATTTGGTCACTAGTTTCGCTTTCAACTTCGTTTTCCCATTCTCTTTTGGTTGACATATCGCTTGCATAGCTAATTCTCTTCGTGGGTACGTGTTGTCCTTGGCGCCCATTCTTGCGTTGGTCTCGGAAGTGTTTAAGTATTATGAATTGAAGCGACTGTTTCTCGTGAAGACTGAAATCGAAGCGCTTTGGGAGCAGAGGATAGCAAACAGAGACGCTATGCGTGCCAGTTTTAAGGAACGGTACGAGGCGCATAAAGCTGCTCAGAAGGCTGAACCGTCCGGTCGCGTATCACTGGAGGCCCAACACGCATTGAATGATGCCGTCACTGCTCGTGACGCGGCTAATCAATTATTTGCGAATTCTTTGATAATGATGGTTACCATAGATCGCGCCATTTTCCGATTGTCGTCTCTGGATTTCTGACCAAGCGGCCCCGCCGCTCCTCGGATACATTCTGACTTTAGCAGCTGCATCTTCGCTTGTGTCTTATCCATACCTCGAGGATGAATGGCGCGTTTGTTGGTTTTGAGATACGAGGTGGGCATGATATGGACTCTTAGGTTGATTCTTCAGGATAAGGCGCGTAAAGAATACGATGAGCATGAAGATACTATTTCGTTTGATCGCTGGGCTAAAGCTAAGGATAAGATTATTCAGGATATTCATAAGTTGGTGAATGAAGCTGATCAATACCTTCTTTTAGCCACCGCGCAATGTGATGGCCGGCGTCTGATGGTGGAGACCTTAGACGCAAATATCGCTCGTTGTCGGGTATTAATGATTGGTTAGGTCGCACGCCTTCCTGCGGGGATTGTCTTTTGTTTCGTTTTACCGTTCGTAGTCCATCTGTTGTTTTCTTATGTGTCCGTTCTGAAGTCTTTTCCTTTTGTGGGTCCTTTGGGTGTTTATTGTTCTTTCTTATGTGAATAATATTTTGTTTTAGGTTGGAACATTATTCTCTTTTTCTTCATATTGCACGACTTTTGTCATTAACTGGGGTGGATTAATTGTAATGTGTCTATCCCCTTTCTTTTGTGAAGGAGGGACAGATATACCGCGCCTACCCTCTCTCCCGCCTCCCCTTTTTTTTGAGTAATGCGGGGAGGGGTGGCAGGGCGTTTGGTTAAACACGATTATTCCCTCCTTTCTTTTTTTCAGATGGATTGGGTGGGTTGGGGCGAGGCGTTGTTTAAACGCGCTTACTCCCTTCCTTTTTTTTTCCAGATGGATGGGGTGGGTTGGGCGAGGCGTTGTTTATATGCGCCTACTCCCTCCTTTATTTTTCAGGTGGATGGGGTGGGGTGGGGAGGGCATTGGTTTCACGCGCCTATTCCCTCCTTTCTTGTTTTTCAATGGTTGGGGGTTGGGCGGGGCGTTGTTTTAACGCGCCTACTCCATCCTTTCTTTTTCAGAGGGATGGGGTGGCGTGGGGAGGGCGTTTAAACGCGCCTACTCCCTCCTTTCTTTTTTAGATGGATAGGGCGGGATGGGGAAGGCCTTGTTTAAACGCGCCTACTGCCTTCTTTTTTCTTCAGATGGATGGGGTGGGATGGGGAAGGCGTTTGGTTAAACACGCCTACTCCCTCCTTTCTTTTTCAGATGGATGGGGTGGGATGGGGTGGTGATGGTATTTTTACAGTGGTTGTAGAAGTGGTAAGTAATGGTTCGTTCAAGACTTGTGAAAGCAGCTTTTTTAGACTTAATTTTTATAAATAAAAATAACAAACTCGAATAAAAAGTGTTGTGAGAATTATGGAGAGACTGAGGCTAGGATTCCGCTATTTGCCAATTCCAAAGTGATACTAATTATAATCATGCAATTTCACACGTTCAAATTGATTCTCAACTATTGCAAAAGTAGATTTTTAGAAACAACAAATGTTAATCCAAAGCATGAGACATCAAAACCTTAGGCTAAGCATGTTCCATCAAAATAAAATACAATTGTTTAACAAAAATCATAAAATCTATTTTCAATCTAGGAAAATAATCATAAATAAAAATTGCAAAAATTAAATATTTAAGAATTACCACTTTTTCATTGGAAAGATAGCTTCCTCCATCGCCCCAGCATGTGATTCTAGTTCCTCATTGTTATAAAGAAAACTAAATAAAAGAAATAAAAGAAAATTGTGAAACTGGCTACCGGCTCTCCAATCAGTCCCCTGGTTTCCTGTTCTCGACATCAATATATAGATTTCAACAAAATCTAACCTTCCTCTTTTAATTCTCTTCCACATGTCATGTCCAATGGGAGTGTGCCACTTGTCTAAGAGTACACGATATCACCTAATAAAGACTCGCCACATGTTCGACCACTTGCTTTTATTTTCATGGAAAAGAAAATATTATATGAGCACATACTGATCTTATGCTCAAAATCAATCTTCTTTAGTTGAAAAAGATATTTAGCTTCCTTTCTTCCTCCACCATGTCGACATACCTCGTACATTAATTATTGAGTAGGATTTTTCATTTTACGTGATACCTCCTAAATCCTTTGAGAACTAATCACCAAGTCCTTCATCCTAAAATCCACGAGACCAAAATTCCCGAGCATGTTAATTTCTTGAACCAACTTCTGCCCATCATCTCCTTCACTAACTTAAATTGGGCCTATCCCATTTAGATCCAAAAGTATCCACGACCCCTGTACTCCGTAGTCCATATTTTCTTCTTGGAATCCTAGGTTTAGCCGATTTTCTTGGAAGAGCCCATTTTATTCATTTACCTACAAAAACACAATAAAAATACCAAAATAAGCACCAACAATATATATTTTGGGTAGTAAATATGTAAGAAATAATCGCTCATCAGGTGGATGTTGTTTAAACGCGCCTACTTCATCCTTTCTTTTTAAGAAGGATGGGGTGGGGTAGGGAGGGCGTTGTTTAAACGCGCCTACTCTCTCCTTTCCTTTTTAGATGGATGGGGTGGGATGGGGAGTGCGTTGTTTAAACACGCCTAATCCCTCCCTTCTTTTCTGGACAATTGTTTGGGGCGTCTTTGGCGCTCCTAGTTTTTGGTGAGTGTTAGTTGGTCGGGCGCCTTTGGCATTCCCGTAGTCTCTGCCGTACTTTTTCAGCCAACTGGGCGCCTTTGGTATTCACGCACATTTTCTTTAAATTTATCAGCCGTGCGGGCGCCTTTGGCATTCTCGTAGTCTTTTTATGTAAATTTGTCAGCCGACCGGGCGCCTTTGGATTTCCCGTAGATTTTTGTAGATTTGTCAGCCAACCGGGCGCCTTTGGCATTCCCGTAGCCTTTTGTAGATTTGTCAGCCGACCAGGCGCCTTTGGAATTCCCGTATCCTTTTGTAGATTTGTCAGCCAACCGGGCGCCTCTGGCATTCCCATAGCATTTTGTAGATTTGTCATCCGACCAGGCACCTTTGGCATTCCCGTAGCCTTTTATAGATTTGTCAGCCGATCGGGCGCCTTTGGCATTCCCGTAGCCTTTTGTAGATTTGTCAGCCGACCGTGCGCCTTTGGCATTCTCGTAGCCTTTTGTAGATTTATAAGCCGACCGGGCGCCTTTGGCATTCCCGTAGCCTTTTGTAAATTCTCACAACAATTTTGACAACTTAACCTTTATTATTCGGGATGTCATTACATCAAGTGATTCACGCGTGGAAACTCTTTATCCATCCGCCGTTGATGGGTGATTTGACCTTATCGCCGTCTATCCTTCTGAGTTTATAATATCCACTTTCTACCACCTTCTAAATTTTGAACGGACCATCCCAGTTCACGGAAAATTTGCCTGCACTAGCGTTCGTTTGTACGTGAGGGGCGATCTTAAGGACCAAGTCATACACCTTGACGGCCCTCTCCCTCACGCTCTGATTATAGTAGTTAGTCGCGCGCTTCCTGTAAGCCTCTGCGAACCGTTTTGCTCGTGTTCTTCTTTCCTCTATTGTATCTAGGTGTGCGAAACAACTTACTTCGTCTGGCGGAGTATGGATGGCCATCGCTACCCTTGCTGACGGGACCACTATTTCCGCTGGTAATATTGCGTCTTCTCCATAGACTAGTAAATAGGGCGATGCTCCCATGGAGCTATGTTTTGAAATCATGTATTCCCATACCGCGAGTGTTAGCTGCTCGTGTCATTCCACGTGATGATCATACATCGTTCGCCTCAAGATCCCGAGAAGCGTTTTGTTAATTGCTTCGGCCTGTCCATTCCCCTGGGGATAATAGGGGGTCGATGTGTGCAGCCTCGTGTTGTATTGGCAGAATAAATCTATTACGTCTTTGTTTACGAACGATTTGGTGTTGTATGCCCTTATTATCATAAGCGCGCCGAACCTGCATATGATGTATTCTTTGATGAATGCACCCACGGTTGGCCCATCGTAATCTTTGAGGGTTATTGCCTCGACCCATTTTGAGGCATATTCCGTAGCAGTTATTATGTATTTTTGGCGCTTCGAAGATATTGGGTTAATCATCCCTATAAGATCCATCCCCCAGCTATGAAATGGCCATGGCGTCACTATGCTATGTATCTGAGTGTGAGGTGACCTAATTAGAGTCCCGTGCATTTGGCATTTCAAGCATTTCCTGACATGCTCGGAAGTATCTCTTTCCATAGTTGGCCAGTAGAATCCGCCTTCATAAAACTGCAGTAATAACTTTCGCATCCCTTGGTGTTCAGCGTTGTGAGATTGGGTCATTACCTCGGTTGCCTCTTGGTCAGATAGGCATCGCAAGATCGCATTACTATAGCTCCTTCGATAAATTACATTCTCGTTCATGAAGAAACGTGCAACCTTCTTTTGAATTTTTATCGCCGCATGTCTTTCATTGGGTAGCTTGCCGTGTTGAATAAAATCGATGTATGGTTGTCTTCAGTCTACTCCCTCGGCTGTACAGACCTCTGCGGGTTGAGGTGGGGCTTGGCAGTCGGCGCCGCTATCTTGGAGGGTTTCTGCTTGTGCTGACATGATCGTCCAGTACACGCCTAGCCTTTGAAGTTTCCTATAGAGGTGGACGACGCCGGTCTGTCCACATGTCTCCGCATGTAGTTCCTGGAGTATGTTCTCTGCCTCCCTCTTATTCACACATCTTGCGAGGGATCCTCCGACAGCTTGGTAATATAGGCCCCCCTGGATCATCACGAATTGTTTTATGGCTATAATCGACATTACGCGGTCATCTTTTTTCCGAGTTAAGTCCTCGATGTACACTTTCCTTTAGTCGTCAGCCTATTCGAAAGCCAGGTCTTCTTTCCACGTACTAGGTAGCTCTCTTCTTTTTACTGTTACCGTGCCTTGTTCTTCACTATTTAACTGCATCTTGCTTGCTAAGGTTGCAAGGGCGTCGGCATGTCGATTCCCACTTATGACCGTATGATCCAAAGACGACCCTGTCTGGTGGATCAAGCTTTGGGCTTCTGCTCGATAAGGTGCCAAGTGTGGTTCCTTGACGTGGAAGTCGCCGTTCACTTGGTTTGTTACTAACCTTGAGTCTCCTTTTATCTTTATTCTTCCCAGACTGAGTTCCTTCGCCATTCTGAGCCCTAGGATCAGTGATTCATACTCAACAACATTATTACTGCTTAGAAAATCCAACTTGAATGAATACGACAATATGTCTCCCTGTGGGGATTCGAATACTATTCCAGCTCCTCCGCCGGTACCGTATGATGAACCATCGAAGAACATGGTCCAAGATTTATCGATGTCCGTAGATGCTACTTCTCCAGGTATATACTCGTGCACCTCATCGCCCCCTTCTCCTGGGAAAATTGATATTAGATCGGTTATTGCTTGCCCGCGCACTCCATTTGGTCGTTAATATTTAAGCTCGAATTCCGACAACTGTAATAACCACCGAGCAGTTCTTCCCGTCAGAACAGGGTTGGACGCTAAGTATGCTATAGGGTTTGTCGGGTCTATTACTATCGTTTCGTGTGTCAAAAGATACGGGCGCAGTTTTTGCACTGCATAGATAAGAGCTAAGCATGCTTGTTCCACGCGTGGGTATCTCAGCTCTGCCTCTCGTAAGACCCGACTAACATAATAGATAGGTGATAATTCGTCTCCCACCATATCTTGCGCGAGTACAACTCTTATTACCACGCTGGTAAACGTTGTGTAGAGGTAAAGAGGAACTACTTTTATTGGCGGTCGGAGGACTTGCGGGATGATGAGGCATTGCTTAAGCTTCTCAAACGCTGTGCATTGCGTTTACCCCCACATAAAAGCAATCCCCTTTTTTAGTAGGGGTAGGAATGCCGACATTATCTGCGCCAGCCCGGGAATGAAGCGCCGTATGTACGATATCCTTCCGATGAACGCTTGTAGCTCTTTCGTATTGGTTGGAGGGGCCATCATGGTGATCGCCTCTACTTTGCTTGGATCCACTTGAATCCCCTCATTGGTTACTAGGAAGCCCAGGAACTTTCCTGACGTTACTCATAAGGCGCACTTGAGGGGGTTCATCTTGAGCTTGAATTTCCTACATCTCTCGAACACCATTTTCAAGTGAGAGGTATGACTCTCGGAGGCTTGGGATTTGACCATGATGTCATCAACGTACACTTCTACTGTCTGATGTAACAAATAGTGGAATATAGATGTCATCACGCGTTGATATGTGGCGCCTGCATTCTGCAATCCGAAAGGCATTACTACATAGTAAAAGTTTTCATACGGAGTTTGGAAATCGGTCTTTTTTGCATCCGACACGTCCATCTTTATCTGGTTGTACCATGATGCGTGTCGTAGGTTCAATCAAATTAAATCACTTATTTCCACACAATTAACTGGTAATATAATGAAAGAAAGGATCGTTCCCACAAAGAGCAGTGAGTTTTAGTTGTCAAAAAGGTCACAAAGGTACGGGGGGTTGGTTTTAGATTTCAAAGTAAATAAAAAAATAATTAAAATATTAAGTTATAAGCAATAGAGAGAGAGATGATCGAGGAATACTTCTTCGTTACTAAACCGTCAATGAGTTAATATATTCATCCATTCATCATTAACCATAGATTATCATCAGGCGTGGGATAACAACTAGCGCAGCTACCTCCTAAAGTCCTTTGGTCACTAGATACCGAAGCACTCGAATATCAGATTCTATTCGTCCAAGCCACCAAGTAGTAGCGCACTTAAGATGTAACTTGGACGAATGATTTATGTTTTATGTCTTAGGTTAATCTCAGTAGTTAGACTCTTAGTGCAAGTTCTAATTTCTAATGTTGTTCTACACGCTATTGCTCCACAGAATCCCTCTGCAAGGTCTCACGCTTTCTACTTGTGTAAGGATTATTCAACAATTACACGAATATCCTAATACTTTACTAGCAATAGATCAATCAATAAACTACTATAGTTGGCCACCTAAAGAAATCAATTTATCAATCATAAATGTTAATTGAAGTAGAAGCAAACGATAATCATATGAAGAAATTAAACTAGATGCATATACTAAACCAAATCAAGTATAGAACTTATAATTCATCCTCAATCAAGTATGGGTTTAGTTACTTATACATGTAGTCGCATCCATGTTATACATATGATAATCTAGAGAAGAAATCGTTACGATTAATGACAACCACTCCGAACCCTAGCTTTTCCTCCGTTATGATGTTTTTCTCCTCCAAGACTTGCAAAATAATGTCCAAGATTTCTTCTTAATGTTTAGGAGGTCTTCTTATATAGTACTCAAGAAATCTAGGGCTTAGAATCCCATTGCGACCAAGTATCCTCCTTTTAGAAGTGAAAAACGCGTTAAAACATGTCTTTCTCCCCCGCTACAGCCCCAACGACTCTAAACACCCAAAATAGGTCGTACACTCTGTCTGGAAACGCTCAAGGGTATTCATGGTAATTTTACTAAACCTCAACAACTCTAAGTGCTGAAATTGACCCTTCTCTGCCCGAAAATCTCAGAGAGTCGTCATGGTATAAATTTGGGTCGTCACTGTCTTCTTCCTTGTATTTTTAGGCATATCGTTTCGGCCGTAACTTCTTCGTCTGAACTCAGAATGTCCCCATTCTTTTGCCATTCACTTTGTAATTGAATTTTATTCAAGATGGTGATAAGAAATTCTGAATTTGGATGAGTTGAACTTGTTCTTTTAGTCCTTCTTATGATTTTGACCTTTTTTGCTCCTTTTCATCGCACTTCTTCCACTTCTTTCGGCTTTAGACATTTCGATCTTCGAGAACCTCACTTTATAGCTCCTTTGCAGATCTTTTCACTCTTCTTGGGATGATTCACCGAATAGAAACAAATAAAACAAAACAAGATTAATACAACATATAGAATGCAAGAAATATAGCTAAAACAAGTATGGAATTAACACCAGAATCATGTAAATTATGCACTTATCATACCCGCTGAAGCAATCCATGAAGGAGAAACGCTTCTTACCCCATGTTGAATCTAGCATCAGGTCGATGTTAGGTAATGGAAAATCATCTTTTGGGCACGCGTCTCTATAGTCCATGCAACACCTGATTTTTCCATTCTTTTTCACCACAGGAACGATGTTGGCCAGACAGGTCGGGTGCTGAATGGACTTGATGAATTTTGATTTGAGCAACCGCTTTACTTCTTCTTTTATTGCCAGAGCCATGGCTCTGGGAAATTCGCAGCTTCTTTGTTTCACGGGTTTAAACTCGGGTGATACTCCGAGGTTATGAGCTACGAGACTGCTATCTAGTTCCGACATCTCGTTGTAATCGAAGGTGAAGACGTCCTTGTATTCTTTGAGTAGATAAATCAGCTCCCCCTTTCCTCTTCGTCCAAACTTCTTCTGATCATAATGTGGCGCTTATCTTCTTGGGTTCCTATGTTGATTTCCTCTAAGTTGTCCACAGTGAGGTATCCTGGTGCTCGATCTTCTGCGGTTGCGGGTATTGCCTCTATAAGCTGATTTCGAAACTCCTCAACATTAATTGTATTATAGGGTAATCGGTTAAGTTCCGACTGGTATCTTCTGAAGGAAACTCCGCTTCTTTGCTTACTGATGCTACAACATGATCCTGCGCATCCGCGGGTGTTCCTTCGGCTAGTTGTTATAATCGGTATACATGCCCTCCATCCGGATTGGAGAAACGCTCGAATCTGGGCTGTCCTTCTTGCTTCCTATTTTTCTCTGCGGGGAACACCATCCTGGATGAGCTGAACATAGACTTAGTGGGCTCTGGTTTTTCCTCTTCTCCCCACTTAGAGAGCGGAGTAAGCTGCTCCTCGGGTATTTCGTTTGACTCCTCGTGTACATCGTAGAAAATTGTATCTGCCATGTACGCCTCCTCTGGGTCAAATGGGTTGCCTGTCGCGGGAATCCGGTACTGCCTGCCTCCGATATTGGTCTTCACGCACTGATGGTACGTCGAAGCCACTACCTTGAGTATCCACCCCCTCCCTAATAGTACGTGGAGAGTGGTGTCATCTTCCAAGACGTAGAATGGTGTAACCGCTCTGATAGGGCCGACTTTCATGACTAAATTAAAAATTTCTATAGTCATTTGGGAATGTCCGCCAAATCCTCTTACTGTAGTAGTTTGCGACTAATCGTCGATTGTTGTACCCCTAAGGTATCCAACGTATGCTTGGATATAAAATTCAAAGACGTGTCTCCATCAACAAAAGCTCTCTTTAGTGGTTGCTTGTTAATGTGCACGGTTAGATACAAAGGTCTGAGATGCTCCCCTGGGTAACATATATCCTCATCTGTAAATACGATCGCTTCCTTCGGCAGAGGACCGTACGATTTTCCTGCTGTTATGGCTTTAGATGCCTCTTTTATTTGGTCCTCACTGAAACCGAGGAAATCAAAGAACTATTGAGCCAGCTCTGTTTGCACGAATTTACTAGCCACGCCATCCATGTTTGTGAATGTGGAGGCCCCCATCTCGACTTCACACGACTCTTCATTATCCTCTTTCCACGGATTCTATACATCCCCTCTTGGGTCATGGGAGAGCATCATAACCTGGTGTTGAGTCGTTTTATCTTCGGGGTTTCTTATTTCAATTTCGCCTATTTCCATCTTCTTCTGAAAAATTCTTCGGTGGTTGTAGCATTCGACTGTAGGGTGATGTATCCTTCAGTGATAATGACAGTACCTAGTGTCGTTCTTATCAAGGGTGTTAAAATCCGCTTTTGTATGAGGTAGTTTGGTTTTTTTGTTCGCCACCTATTGTTCCAGCAGTCCCACGATTTGTTCCTTGCTACATGGCCGAGGAGGCGGGAAATTTTACGGCTGACTTTTGTACTGTTGGTTCTCCTGTCCGTTCAACCTTCTTGGTTGTTGTTCGCGCAGGTGTTTTGTGGCGCGACTGATACGGCATTAACTGTATTGCGCTAGGTATAGTCTGAGTTACACTCCTACACACAGTCAGAGATCCTTGCCGCGGTCTCTTCTATATCGATGAAGGTTGGAAATCGGAAGTTTACCAGACTTTTCTTAAATGATGGCGTCATCCCTCGTACACAAATATCCACCAGCGCTTCCTCTTTGATGTCCTCGTGGCAGTCTAGCGCGAACAAGCAGAACCTGGTGATGTATTTTCCTATCTCCTCTCCTATGCGTTGGACACATTTGCTCAAGGAAAAGAGCTGACATTTCCGACCATGAAACGATGCTCCCCGGCTTTAAGTTTTCATACCAAGAGAACGCCGTATCAGTTAGCGATTTTTGGAATTTCCTTAGGCACAACGTCCCATCAATCGCGCGATCATTCATGACGGATAAGAACTGGCTAAGATGCTCACACGCATTCCCTTGACCATTGTATATCTTAAACTTTGGTGAAGTATAATCCTCTTGATACTGGTAATCTGAAACTTCGGAGGAGTATGTGCTGGACATGAAGTTATAGTTGTCCTGTTTTACTACTCGGTGGTTTGCTTCTAAGTACTTGGCCATTGCCTCTTGCGTCATGGTCACAGGCCCTTCTTCTTTCTCTTCAGTGTCTTCCGCCACTCCTTTTGCGTTCTTCTCAGCGCTATCCTCCTTTAACAACTTCCTCAACTCTTGATCCCTCTGAATGTGCTCATCTAGTTCCTCCCGCATTTCCTGTGCAGAAGGCGCGTGGATGGCGAGCTTTCGACCAGCTGCTTGTCCTTCTCTTGTAGAGCGTCTAGCTTTCTTCCTTGTGTAATTGGATCTGATAATATCCCTACTCTCTCACCTTCCTAGTTGAGTGGCAGGTTGCTCAACTGATTTTCTAGCGCATCTGCACTAGCACCTCCTGGGTGTGTCATGGTGATCTAGGCACGAGCCTCCGGGTGTGGTCGTCAAATGTTGAAGGGTGAATATGATTTTGGTCCTGCCCGTCCTAATCACACCTGATGACCACGCTTACTAGGAATGGTAAGAGAGAGAGAGTTGTCTTTCTATTGTACCTTGTCCTTCCTTATATAGACTTTCCAAAACCCCCTCCTTTTATGACATCATGACACATGTCCTAAACCTCCTTAATTACTACTAATGTCATCCCTTCTCTAATATGAACTCTCCTTATGTATTAATTCCTCCCTTATCCCTTTTGCTCCATGGGTATTTTCCATTTGACTTGGGCCTAGTTCCCAAGTCCCCCTATTTTATGTTGGATTACCTCCCTTTTTGGAGACACCCTAGATCTGTTAAGGGGTATTATTTTTCATGTATCAACATTTAGAATTCAGGTTTTCTCTAATGAGAGTATGCACCCAAATAAATATGTCATCTCTTTAACTCCTAGATATATCTTTAATCCTGGCTTCTTTTGCCAAGGTATCTGCAACATCATTAATATATCTAGGCACAAGTGTGCACTTCCAACTCTTAAAGAATATTAACAAAGGCTTTGGTCAATTTCAAAAACCGTCGACTATAATTTATTACATTTATACAACATTAAAACAATCTCCTTCCACGAGCAAATCCACCCCCACTTCTTCTTTTGCCCAAGTGATAGCCTCCAAATCCTCTAATGTCTCTACACGCGTTGCTTCATGTTTGCACCCATAATTTTTTGCTATTCTATGAAGCATCAAGATTTATTTTAGCAAAATCTTTATCAGACAGTTTCCACTAGAGTTGATTTCTTGGTTGTCTTACACTTTGATTAACACTAGATATTTTTATCAAGTACCCTAGTCAGTTTGCTTGGAACTTGCATTTCCAGAAAGAAAATATGCATTGTTCATCAGTTTTTCACAAATAACTTGCACTTGTAGAAAGAAGACATTGAAGAACAATTGAAAGAATAAGAAAAAATAAGGAAGAACAATTGAATAGATAACATTTATTTCTTTGTTACAATTACTTCTTTTTCCTAACAACCGTTCATATTTCTAGGAAGATACAAATTGCGATCCAATGGATGAAAACGTGATAGCAATCCTGATTTGCGCTGCCGCGCCGGACGAGTGCAAGTTATTTACTAAACATCTGCAGTTTTGAAGTTAATTTTTTGGGAATGTGTATTTAGCACTTTTGAAATGGATACCTTAAAACCGTCTCCTCACAAAACAATCTTTTGGTGGGTTTCATTTAGGATGATGATACAAACTGCATTTTTTAATTGATCAACGAAGAATAAAGAAAAAAATTACCTCGCATTCCCTTTTTGGTGAAAAATAATATTCTTAAATACCATACATGATTTTATAAATACTTTTTAAATAGTAAAAAATCATTGTTCTCTTAGCACAATGACTGAGGATAAAAACTCATTCCACTGTAAAACGATTATTACATGTCTTTAAAATATGAGTCTTTTCCTAGATTTAGGGTTTATATTGTGTCTACCAAATGGTCTAAATTTGGACTCGTATTTAGGTCTGTCTTTAATAGCTTCCAACATCAAACTAAATATTATCAAAACACCTAGTCTTATTTCCTGTTTTAGAAAAAGTAACCTTAAGAAGACCTTAATGCCATGATTAGTAGGATAGTAAAATCGGGGTTTGCAAAGTTTTTATTTGGTCTATTTATACTCTTTTTTTTATATGTGAAAACAAAGTTGAGTAGGATTTGCCTAAGTACTTGTAAGAAGTTCATTGAAATAATCAAAATTAAAAGATAATCAATTGAATATTATCCTAGGGAATTTGTTTTCTCACTGCAATGTTTAGTTCACCTTGCACTGACTTTGATCATCGCCTAAGACCAAACAAGACAAATTTTTAGAAGTCAAGTCTTCTTAATTTAGATTACAATTTATTTTACTTTTATGGAGGTGGGGGTGGGGGTATAAGTTTTATTTTATATATATAATGGTCGGATCTTCGAACAAACATGATAATCACAATACACATAGTTGTGTTAAAATAGAATACCTGATGAAGCCATTGATTGAATCCAAGAAATCCTCCAAGACTGCAAGCACACCTGTAGAACAAAATACAATGGAATATATTGGTTTCTCCTTCTTGACCTTTTGTGTAATGAATAATAAAAATTCTCGAACCAATACTAATGGCTATTGAGTTCCTTTTATAGGTAGAAGGAGGACCAAGGTTCCTAGGATTATAGTTAGCAATCAATCTCGACCGTCCATCAAGGAATAGTTAATAGGAGTTAATCCCCTAGAATGGTAACCGAAATATTTAGCAATCTTCTTAATTAACCAAAGTTATTACATGGGCCCACATGATATTTCTAACTATAAAAATATTCTTACATTCTCCCACCGGTCCATGTGATAATTTATTTAATGGTTAATTACAGAAAAACATAAGCGCGCATAATTGCTAAAGAAATTTAATGGTTAAACTTAATACCTTAACCAAGCAAATTACTCATGCGAGTCATGGCGGTGGCACATTGTCCTGTTATCAACATGTTCTCTTCCATGTACTACAACACAAGCAACTTACTTAATCAGGCCTTAAATAGGTATATAATAATGGTCCACTAATGTCTTCGGAAGAAAACAATTTCTGTAGCATTCATCCAATAACATAAAAGTATACTAAAGTGGATACAGAAATAAGTTCAGAATAATAACAATAATAAGATCTCAATAAGTGTTCAAACATAAGCAAAAGTTTAAGTGAAACTAATTGTTTGTTACTCCCTCAAGACCCATGTTTCCAACATGTTCCAGAAAGATTTTGGGAGGTAACGCCTTCGTAAATGCATTTGCAATCATAAGTTTTGTGCCTATGTGTTCAATGGACAACTTTTTCATCTGAACAGCTTGCTTCACGCATAGGTACTTTAGATCCATGTGTCTTGAACCCTTAGTATATCTAGCGTTCTTTGAAAAGAATACTGCTGCGGCATTATCACAGTAAAGTTTCATTGGTGTGGAGGAAAAATTTAGGTCTCCAAACATTGAGATGAAATTCCGCAGCCATTAACAGTGATTTGTAGCCTCATAACATGCTACAAATTCAGTTCCATTGTTGAGCCGGTGATAATAGACTCTTTTGCACTTTTCCATGATATTGCTCATCCAGCTAATAGAAAAAGATACCCAAAAGTGCTCTTTCAAGTATCATTATATCCCATGAAATCGGAATCTGTATAGCCAACCAACTCAAATTGATCTGACTTCGTAAATGTGAGACGATGATCCTTCGTCCCTTGCAGGTACCTTAAAACTTTCTTTGCAGCTTTCCAGTTTAATGTATGATATTGCTCATCCAGCTAATAGAAAAAGATACCCAAAAGTGCTCTTTCAAGTATCATTACATCCCATGAAATCGGAATCTGTATAGCCAACCAACTCAAATTGATCTGACTTCGTAAATGTGAGATGATGATCCTTCGTCCCTTGCAGGTACCTTAAAACTTTCTTTGCATACATTAAACTTCCCACCACAGAAGCATAAGGGATTTTATCCATTTTTTTACGTTCCAGTTCATTCTTAGAACAAAGATTGAGTCCAAACTTGTCTCCTTTAGAAACCGGAACTATACTTTGCTTACATGCACTCATATTAAACCTCTCTAGAATTCTTTCGACATATACTTTCTGTGAGATTGATAATGTTCCAAGTGATCTATCACGGGATATTTCTATCCCAATCACATAAGAAGCCTCACCCATATATTTCATTTCAAAATTCTTCGAGAGGTATTCCTTAGTTTCATGCATAAGACCAAGATCACTACTCGCAAGTAGTATGTCATCTACATACAATACCAAAAATATGAACATCCTCCCACTGATCTTGAGGTATATGCATGGATCACAACATTTTCTTCAAAACCAAATTTTTGAATGGTTTCGTTGAATTTTAGACATTATTGCCTGGAGACTTGCTTAAGTCCATAAATTGATTTCTTAAGTTTGCAGACCATGTGTTCTTGTCCTTCTAAGAAAAAACCTTCAGGTTGACACATGTAAATTTCATCTTCAAGCTCACCATTAAGAAAGGTTGTTTTCACATCCATTTGATGTAACTCAAGGTCATATTGAGCTGCTAATGCCAGAATAGTTCTGAGAGAGTCTTTCTTTGACACAGGAGAAAAAGTCTCTTTGTAATCAATGCCATCTTTCTGAGTAAAACCTTTGTCTACAAGTCTAGATTTATAACGTTCAATATTGCCATTAGCATCGCGTTTGGTCTTAAAGACCCATTTACACCCGATTGCTTTGTGTCCTTCAGGCAATTCAACGTTTTCCCAGACTTCATTATCACCCATCCATTTTTTCTCGACTTTCACGACATTAATCCATTTACCAGAATTACTACACTTGATAGATTGTGAATAAGAAACTGGATCTTTCATAATCCCTAAATCAAAATCCGATTCTTGTAGATAAACCACATAATCATCAGGAATAGCCTTTTTCCATTCTCTGGTAGATCTTCTTAAGGCTACTTCTTGTGGTTGTTCTACAATTTCTTCAGTGGCAATAGTTTCATCATGAAGCTCCGGTGCCGTTATTTGTGTTACTTCATCATCAATCGGTTCTACAACCGAAGGAATCACAATATCTGTAGAAATCTGAGGTAAAGGGATTATTACTCTGATTTCTTGAACAGATTTTTCTTGCACTGGTGTACTCACACTAACTTCGTCATCCTTAATGAATTTTGCATTTCCAGTTTCAACAATTCTCATACTATGGTTAGGACAATAAATAATATACCCCTTGGATTTTTCAGGAAAACCAATAAAGTAACGCTAACAGTTTTCATATCCAATTTCTTTTCTTTGGGATTATAAACTTTCGCTTCTACTGAACGACCCCAAACTTCCAAGTGTATTAAACTAGGTTTCCAGCCCTTCCACAGTTCAAAAGGAGTCTTTGGAACTGATTTGCTTGGAACTCTATTTAAAATGTACACAACATAATGAAGAGCATACATCCACAAACTTAAGGGAAAACTCGCATGACTAATCATGCTTCTAATCATTTCCATTATAGTATGATTTCGTCTTTCTGCTACACCATTCTGCCAAGGTGAACCTGGCGTTGTGTATTGAGCAACAATTCCAAGCTTTTGAAGAACTAAAGTGAAAGGTCCAAGATGTTGTCCTGTTTCGTCATACCTTCCATAATACTCTCCACCCCTATCAGAGCTAATGATTTTCACCTTCTTTTCTAATTGCCTCTCAACTTCGGCAATGAATTGCTCTACAACATTCACATCTTGAGATTTATCATGCAATAAGTAAAGATAACAATAACGTGAAAAATCATCAATAAAGGTGATAAAATATTTTTCTCCTCCAAAAGTTGGAACGTCGAAGGGTCCACAAATATCTGTAAGTATTATTTCAAGGAGTTCAGAACTTCTTGTGGCACCTTTCTTTGAATGTTTTGTCATCTTGCCTTTAATACAATCCACACAACTTTTATAATCAGTAAAATTAAGGTTCTGTAGAATCCCATCTTTTACCAATCTTTGAACCTTTTCACGAGATATGTGTCCAAGATTCTTATGCCACAAGAATGAGGATACCCTCAGCATGTTCGGTTCTATCATTATGATGGATGGTCAAATAGGTTCCAGGTATTGACGATGATAAATGTAACTTGTAAAGACCATCAGAAAGATAACCAGAACCAATAACTTTATAATCTTTAAACAAACTAAAACATCCATTGGAAATTTGAAATTAAAAACCTTGTCTATCTAATTGAGAAACTGAAATTAAATTGCGGGAAATTGTTGGAACATAAAGAGTGTTTTCTGAATGAAGAAAGTATCCATGATCTAGAATCAGACGATAGGTGCCTACAACATTAACTGGGTCTTTATTGACATTGCCCATAAAAAGGAAGTTTTCATTCTGGTTTGTGAGTTGGGTTGAAAGGTATCCCTGCATCGAATTAGAAACATGAACATTAGCACCAGAATCAAACCACCATGATAAAGAAGATTCTTTAACTGTCAAATTTGTTTGAAAATAGCTTACGAATCCCAAAGGATTACCTTTCTTTTCGAACCATTTTTGACGCTTAGTGCAATATTTATGAAAATGACCAGGTTTCTTACAGAAACGACACTTATTATCATCTTGTTTTGCCTTGTTATTTTCAGGTTGAACAGAATTATTCTGTGGTGCTCCCTTATTGCCCTTTGCAGGCTTACGCTTATTGTTCACTCCTCGGTTGACAAAATACGCTTGATTAAGACCTTGCTGGTTTAGCCTAGCTTCCTCTTGAACCAACATGTTTCCCAATTAATTTGCAGTTCACTTTTACTTAATAGTGTTGCAATGCACTTGAAAGGGAGCATATTGGGGTGGGAGCGAGTTGAGAATGAATTGGACAAGAAAGTTCTCATCCACAGTTAATTTCATCTCAGTGAGCTTAGCAGCAATGCTACGAATTTCTATCACGTGCTAGTGAATTGAATTTACACAGGTATACTTCATGGTGGTCAGATCAGCCATCAACTTCCCAGCTAGAGACTTATCCGCTGTCTTAAAGCGTTCCTTTACGATTTCCATAAATTCCTTAGTGTTTTTAGGTTCGGGAAGCGATCCTTTAATGTTTGCATCAATGTGCATTCGCATCAGCTGTAGCCTATCACTTCTCTTCCACTTTTTTAAGAGATCCTTATCTTCAGTGGAACTCTTATCATCTATAATTGGCTTTTCAATTTGGAGAACAAGGTCAATATCCTGCACACCCAAAGTGAACTCAACATTCTCTTTCCATTCTGAGAAGTTGGTGCCATTGAAGAATGGGATAGACGAAGTATACAAATGCAAAGACTTAGAACTAGAAGCTGTAAAACATGATAAAGATACACAAAGTCAAACTCATACACATACGAATTAAGAAACTCATGTGGGTAGAATCTTAAATAAAACAACAATCATGTCATAAAGTCATAAAAACATTCACACATATATAAGCAAGCAAAGACAAACATCTGTGGACATTATGCCTTTCATGGTTACATACATAATCATAATATTTATTCAAACATGTGAATTAGAGTTACCTGTGGGTAACTTTTCATTCTAATATGTATGAGTAAATAGTTAATTTCTTTATGTTTATATATACAAACACTTGAACAAACATCTCCTGTGGGTGATAGTTATTCTTATGTGATTGCACAAAACGATGTAGACTTATAATGAAATGTTAATATAACATAATACTTTAATATCACTGTGGCGATAGCTAAAGAGCATACAATTCATACACTTTGGTGATCTAAAACATGTTATAGTTATTACCATACCAGGTCTATACATGATCATATTAAAAACCAAAATTAAAAGTCAAAAGTCAAAGTCAACATGCAAAAGTCAATGCCGAAAAGTTAACATATGAAGGTCAACATTCAAACAGTCAAGTCAAAGTCAACTATGGAAGTCAAACAGTCGGTCAAAGTCAACAGTCTAAGTCAACGGTGGAAGTAAAACAGTCAGTCAAAGTCAGACATTATGGTCAACTGTTTTTTTAATGTCAAACCAAGAAGATTTTAAAACCTTATGGGCTTGTCCAAAACAAAACCCAACATATATTTCATGTTTATGTTATAGTTAAGAAATATTAAACCAAGCCCAATAAACTTTCATAAACATCATAGTGAGCCCATACACATAAACTTTTATTTTTCATAGACGTTTCATCTTCACATAACCGTAGCCGCATACTTCGCATATTAAACAAACGTTTTACTTTACCCATGAATCAAACAAAACAGACTTTTTATTCATGAACTAATCACATCATCATGTTATACCACATCAAGCAAAAATCGTACAAAATCATATCATTTTCAATCGGATGAAACAACACATCAAATCTTTCATATATGTTATAAATCCAATAATCATAGAAACATATCAAGCTATTATAGGTGAGCCCATATATTATAATTAAAAGGATCTAAAATAAAAAAAATAACCGCATGATTTATTTGCTCAATCAATAAAAAATTGAATATCAATCAAGTAAGAAAAAATATTCATATTTGTAAATAGTACATAAACATGATTATTAGTAATCAAACAGACATACCATGCATTGATATAAACGTAACAATTGCATACAACATTATGGAAAATCATGGAGTTCTAAACCAGGCTCTCGATGCCAAATATAAGTTTTATTTTATATATATAATGGTCGGATCTTCGAACAAACATAATAATCACAATACGCATAGTTGTGTTAAAATAGAATACCTGATGAAGCCATTGATTGAATCCAAGAAATCCTCCAAGGCTGCAAGCACACCTGTAGAACAGAATACAATGGAATATCTCGGTTTCTCCTTCTTGACCTTTTGTGTAATGAATAATAAAAATTCTCGAACCAATACTAATGGCTATTGAGTTCCTTTTATAGGTAGAAGGAGGACCAAGGTTCCTAGGATTAGAGTTGGAAATCAATCTCGATCGTCCATCAAGGAAGAGTTAATAGGAATTAATCCACTAGAATGGTAACCGAAATATTTAACAATCTTCTTAATTAACCAAAATTATTACATGGGACCATAGGATATTTCTAACTATAGAAATATTCTTACAGGGGGTAGACTTTGCATCTAACATTCGCAGGGCCGCGAGCTTGCAATAAATCCCTCTAGCTGGATATGGCATTGCTGGTAGGTGGTCCGCCCGAGCTTCAGAGAATGAGTAGTGTTATTTGTGTGTGCGTGGGGTGGGGTATGGGGGTGTGGGAGCTGTTCAAGCACAAAAGTTATACCAGAACCAAATATTCAATTTAAATCAAGATCACATCTAAACTGATCAAAGATACGAGGTTAACCTGATATGATCAGGCAGAGCATACCTTGATTATTTAATTAAGAGCGTCAAGGGCCTAGTTATATTATTAAATAGGGCACTAGTTGACCGTTATGGAGTTTGCTTCAGGACAAGATGGGTCACTGGCCTTATATGAAACAAATATTATATATTTTTTAGAAAAATAAAATAAAATAATGCAGTTTTAGATAAGTTGTATGCTCCTTTTAATAACAACTGGGTATCACCCGGCCTACGGCCGGGCTCAACCTTTTGGTGGTAGTCGACGTTTAATTATGGTTAAAAGCACACCTCTGGTAATGGTACCCACATCTGTAATGAGTTGCATTTCTCAGTATGGTCATGCTGGTGCTTTTGGTGCATCTACATTCATGTGATTTATCCAACGATTTATACCCGGTATAAAGATTGAATACTGCCACATAAACGATAATTGTAAACACAACTCAGAATAATGAACATAAATATTACAACTAACTTTTTTATTCCTTTGAGCATCCAGTTGAATTCAGAGGTCGTTCAGGATATCTTTCTGTCCACATCAAAGTTTGAACCACGGAGCCGCCCATAGTAAACCTAGATTTTTAGGGGCAACTCCAAAAGAATTAGGGGCAACATAAAAGACAAAAAATGGTCACCCAAATATAAAATGTAGCCATCCTTTATCTTCCGCTTTTTTAATGGCCAAACTACCCTTCACAATTGGTAGATAACTTTACAATCTGGAAGTTAATCTACAATCGGGAGTCAATTTAGTTTATATAACTTCCGAATATAAAGTATCTCCAAAATAAAATTCTCTATCTTTTGAATTTTGATTATCCTATAATCGGTAGTAAATAAAATTATCTTGACCCTCGACTAAAGTAGATTTTTGGAAAAAATACTACCGTAATCGGCAGTAAATTTAGGTTATTTAACTCCCGAATATAGAGTAGCCCCAAAATGAGATTTTGCAAAAATTCTCTATCTTTTGAATTTTGATTAGTAGGAAATACCTAATAGTCCTAGAAATAATATATTAGAGAGAGTCTAGTCCAGTTGACTCAGTCAACTCTCTGTTTAGTCCTTTTTGGAGAAATATATTATAGTTTGGTCATACAAATTATAGTCTGGTCCTAGGATGATGTCATGGATGATGTAATTGTCATTGTGTGGTGACAGAAATATCCTTTTGGGACCACATATATAGAAAAAATACTTGAAAATATCTTATTTTTATTTTTACTTTCTCTCCCTTCTTGTTTTTCAGATATAGAATCTCTTTGCTCTAGAATTTTCTTTTCCCTGCTGTTGTTGAAGATGAACCTTGCTTTTCTTGATCTGCTACTGGGTTGAAGATAATGAATCTTTATAAAAACGACGATGAACTCGTGATAATGTTTTTCTTTTGCTGTTTGAAGATGAACTCGTGATGATGTTTGAAGACGAACTCGTGATGTTGAAGACGATGGAGTTTTTAGGGTTTGTTTGGTGTTGCTGCTGTTGAAGACGACGAAGATGATGCTTGTGTTGAAGATGAAGATGATGAAGACGACGATATTGATGTTTGCTGTGAAAGATGAACTAATATCAGATCTGAAAAGAATGAACTCGTGTCTTGCTGCTCGTGTTGAAGATGAAGATGACGATCTTGTCTTGCTGCTGGTGTTGAAGATCTTGATTTATAGATCTTTGTCTTGCTGTTGCTGCGGTTGAAGACGATGAAGATGATGAAGATTTGTGTGTTTTTTCGCCGTTTTTTTAGGTTTTTATATGGAATTCATTTCTGGAATGAACTCTGTTTTTTTTTTAGGTTTTTATATGGAGTTCATTCCATAAATGAACTCTGTTTTTTAGGTTTTTATATGGAGTTCATTTCTGGAATGAACTCTGTTTTTTAGATTTTTATATGGAGTTCATTTCTGGAGTGAACTCTGTTTTTTTTTAGGTTTTTATATGGAGTTCATTTCTGGATTGAACTCTGTTTTTTGTTTTAGGTTTTTATATGGAGTTCATTTCTTGAATGAACTCCGTTTTTTTAGGTTTTTATATGGAGTTCATTTCTGGAATGAACTCTGGTTTTTTTAAGGCTTTTATATGGTGTTCATTTCTGGAATGAACTCTGTTTTTTTTAGGTGATTTCTGAAAAAAATAAGTAGAAATTAACAGCAGCTCATTTTGAAGAATGAACTGCTACAAAAAAAATAAGTAGAAATTAACATGGAAGAGTACTTTTGTCCATTTAATATTTTTAAATAATTATGGACCAAACAGTAAAGGCGTTTTCCCAAAGGACCAAACTGACATGGGCCCACCGAAAAAAGGACCAAACGATATTTTTCCCTTTTGATTATCCTATAATCGGTAGTAAATAAAGTTATCTTGATTCCCGATTAAAGTAGACCTTTGGAAAAAATGTTACCGTAATCGGTAGTGAATTTAGGTTATTTAACTCCCGAATATAGAGTAGCCCCAAAATGAGATTTTGCAAAAAATATCTATTTTTAAAATTTTGGTTGAGCCTATAATCGGTAGTAAATGAAGTTATCTTGACTTCAGATTATACAGTAGACTTCTTTACCGAAATCCTACCATAATCGGCAGTCAAGATAGTTCATCTAACTACCGAATATAGAGTAGCCCCAAAATGAAATGTTGCAAAAATCAGCTATTTTTTGAATTTTGGTTGAGCCTATAATTGGTAGTAAATGAAGTTATCCTGACTTCCGATTATACAGTGGCTCTCTTTACAAATATCCAACCATATTCGGTAGTCAAAATAGTTCATATAACTACCGAATATAGAGTAGCCCCAAATTGAGATTTTGCAAAAATCCCTTTTCTTTTTTTGAATTTTGGAGTATCCTATAATCGATAGTAAATGAATTTATCATTAACTTCCGATTAATAGTAGCCCCAACTACGAAGTTAGCACAAATTCATACCAATCAGTAGTATCTTTGCATTACTTAACTACCGATTTAATGTTAACAATCGAACACAAAATAACTTCCGATTACGGAAGGACATTAACGTATTCTACTATACTTTAGGACATCCCTTAACCTTGTCTATGAGTTGGGAATAAAAAAATCGCTCCTAATTCTTTCGGGATCGTCCTTAAAAATGCCAGGCTAGTAAAGGGTATCATAAAATATTCGGAGTAAAAGCATATCATAACGATATCTTTTCTTTTTCTGATAATATCATAAGGATATCTTAATGACCATTGTGCGGTTCTACTTAGAAAATGGAAGTGCCCTTCGCAAAATCGCCATTGAAGGTACCTTAATCAACCAACGTTGCCAATCAATGCTCAGGAAATGCTCATAAATCAAGGCTTAATAAATAGTGTCGGAACGTACTTCATCATTGTAAATTAAAACCGCTGAATAACAAAACAAAAGATTTTTTTTTGAAAAATTAGCACATACCGGCAACAAAGTTCAGCACCCAGCGAGCAGGCGTTTTAGCCTGCGACAACACACCTAAGCACATACACAAATGGGCGAGAACCTCCATAATACCTTTATCCAACACATTTATAACCAATGATCAAACCTTGGACAATCTAATATGCGAAAGGCTTTTGTACTCCAAAACATTTTGGACATATCACCTTTGAATTTAATTGTTTGTATGTGTTTTCTTCCACACTCAAATGGTTTGAAGAATCCAGTAAGCGAAAATTCTCATCTCATTGCTTCATGAGATATTTTTCTATGTACATATATTCAAACACATAGGGATTTGTGGTACCACGTCATGGTCTCTTTAGCCTGTCCCTATTTGAATTCGAGTTTCTATAGATTACTACTTTCTATTGGAATCTAAGGCAATGGATGCTATAAATGCGAGTAGAACTTGATGGAGGCGTGAACATGTCACTGTACTTAAGAATATATTTCGCCTCTACAGTGAAACCGGTTAATGGCGTCTATTTCCCAGAATTCAACGATCACGATCCGGTAAGAGTGCACTCTCTAGTACAAGATTCTAATAAACAAAATGATATTAGCACACGGCAGGTAAAGAAAGATTAGTGATGAGAACTAGAGAGATTTTCATATTTTTTTCCAGAAAGGTGATACTCTATATATATATATAGAGTTTGAACAGATACGTCTGTTAGGTTAAAACCCAAGTACGTGCATATTCACTTTCATGCATCTGTTAACCAATCATCACTTTCGTTCACCAGCGGGTGCTATTTCTCTCAAGCTATTCTCTATGTAATCAATCTGTTCAAACAATTGGGGATAATAACTACTTGAATATAGTTACTTGTAACCAACTGTAATGTGTTTTGAAATACATAAACATAACTCGAACAATCCCCCACATTTCGAAATACATAAATTTTGATAGTGTTTTAGAGTGACTAGTGTTTTAAAATTTGATGTATTTCTCTCAGGTTTTTCTTAAACAGGAAAACGATTAACTAACAAATTCGTTACCTCAAATTCCACATCCTCTTATCCCCAGAAAGATATATCATTAAACGCAAGTTCACATAGAACTTTTCCTCGTTGTGTTGTCATCCTCTCGCAAGACAAAAAAACAACAACAAAAAGGAAACCTTTACCAGAGAAAGGATGACAATCGGTTTTAACTAATGCGATGCAAAAGTTGAAAACCCGAAACACACATGCTTTTATGCTAAACCAAACGATTCAACATATTGTGACTTTTTCACACATGAGTTTCAATCGGAACCCCTTATGATCCTTTGATAAAGCCTACCAACATGGGCTAGAACTCAATCCCGCTAAATTAAAAAGTCACCCAAACCATAAGGGTTCACTATATATGAGATCGAATATTGAGGTTATGAAAACCGAAAACATACATCTCATAAATCAATTTACAACACAACATAAATATTCAACATAAAATCAAGTATTGCAATTACCTCAATCTCGTAGGAAATTGAATTATGAAACCAATGCAAAAAGAATGAAGTCATTCCGAGTTCGACGAAGAAGTTATGGGAAAAACAGTTTTACACTCCTTCATATGGACCAATCACTAGGACCGGTTATAGTTCTCACTAGGATCGGTTAAAGTTCTTATAGTTCTCGCTAGGATTGGTTACGACATGAATGCATACACGAAACTGTTTTTCAACATAACTTTTGCATACAGTGTCCCAATTCAGTGATTTTTGGCTCGTTTTAACCGTAAAAACAAGAGCTACACATATAGGATCAGTAGATATCAACATCATAAACTCAAAATTACCGTTTCTATCAAAAGCTCAAATATAGATAGAGAAAGTATAAGTATATAAGAGAATAAATCTCCCTAAATATGTTAATTAGTCATATGATAACCGAGAGATCATGCACAATTCAACACAATGGTGAGCATGCTTCCTCACCCTTCATAAGATTGAGCACAAAGGTGAGCATGCACAATTCAACACAACTAGGTTGTGTTGAGTTGATCCTTGTCTTGTTCGTCACGAGTGACTAAGACAGAATCATCATTCTTGACCTCTTACTTGGTTTGTTTTTTCTTGTTCCATCTCTTGTTTTTCTTCTTTGACTTGTGATGAAGAGTGTCATTATCACAATGTTCACTAGTACAAGAGATTTCAGACATGATGTCTTTCTTTAGTCTTTCAAGAAAATTCTTTTAATATTTCCACCAACAATTAACAGCTGAGAGTCATTCTTGTGACTAACTTTTGGTCCCTTCTTGGCTATGGAGGACTTCGAGACCCATTTAAAGTTGAGTTTCGCATGAGCAGCTTTCTCTTTCATACCATTAGAATGATTGTCCTTTTGAATACTTTGCGAAATAACTTTTCTCCAATTTGGAACATCAGATCTTGTCTTAGCATTTGCAAAGTCATCTCCTTTTCTATAATATGGTCTTTTATAAGATGACCTTGTCAAGTGATAGGAAAAATTTGAACTATCATTATAATAATTCTTTTGCTTAAACTTAGGACAATATCGATCTGAGTTCTCTTGGGGAGCAATCTTAGCCAATTCGTTTGATACAAAAGAAAGTGTATCTTTTATCTTACGAATATTTCATCCCCATTCCACATGCCCTTTATTACCACAATAACAACAATTCTTAGTAACATACGAAGTCTAAGTTTTAATGTTACCTTTTTGTGGATCCTCTTGCATTAGAGCTTGACGATTTTTCTTTTTCTTTTTTTTCTTCTTCTTCTTCTTCTTCTTCTTCTTCTTCTTCTTCTTATCTTTGTTCAACTTTGTTGCTTTCTTGACATTAGCAGAAGTTCCCTCTTTGATTGTCGTACTTGAAGAGTATGGTTGAACTTGATTCTTAGGCTTGACTGGTTTTCCTTCTTCACGAGCATCTTTTACATCAATGGAAGCCTCTGGTTGAGAAGAATTTGCAGCTTTTGACAAATTTTACCTCTTTGATAATATTTGAAGCATTTATTCCCTTATAGTCTAATCCTCGTGTATCACGATAATTTATACTTGCTTCTAACATTGAGATTAAATTATTTGTGCTATCATTGAACTTTTTCCATTACAAATTTTCTTCTTCCAACGTCAATATTTTATTAAGAGCACCAGCTAGATCAGCCTCAAGGCGTTTTTCTCGTGAGAGATATTCACCTTCCTTCTCTTCAAAACTCTTTTGTTGAGAGTTAATCCTTACATCAGATTCAGAAAGTTTCTCTTCCAACAAGTGAATTTTTTCAAGCACTAGTACAGAAATGGCCTTTAGCCACGCCAGGTATAAATTTCCCTGTCATGCCTTTTTGGTTTTGGCATGTCTATAGGGTATACTTCTACCCTATAGATACGCCATGTTCTATGGGCGTGTTAATATAAGTGCTTTCAGCCACGCCAGGGCTAGTAGCGTGTCCAAATATCAACTGTTTAGTCAGGTTAACTTTTAATTTTTGATTGGGTGTGTTTATAGACCAGTCTATGGCCACGTTAACCAGTTGTGGTGTGTCCATAAAAATAGTCACACCACTTGAGGCATGTTTAAAAAGTTAGTTTTATTAGACACGCCAGTATGCGTGTCCATAGTGTACGATTCGCAGACACGCAGGTTAATTTGCGTGGCTATAAAGTTGGTTTTATTAGACATGGTAGTATGTGTGTCCATAGTGGGTGTTTTATAGCCACGCTGATTGTATTGCGTGGCTAAAAAGTTCGGTTTATTGGACACGCTAGTATGCGTGTCCATAGTGTGCGTTTTATAGACACGCTGGTTTATATGCATTTTATAGACACGCTGGTTTATTTGCGTGGTTAGAAAGTTGGTTTTATTAGACACGCTAGTATGCGTGTCCATAGTGTACGTTTTATAGACACGCCAGTTCTATTTATTACTGGGTATGGGTATACATGAAATGGGTTGTAACTGCGACAGCACTTCCCAGCTCCGTTGAGGGTCTTTTTCTTCTCCAGCCCAACAATCATTAACTAACTTTCAATAAATAAATAAATAAACTTCTACCCAAATTCGAACGCATGGTCTCGACTCGAAGGAGGTAGGTAACAAGACGAATCAATCCACCAAGCTACCCATCTATAGTTGTTTAAGATTAGTTACAATAACCTGTTTCTGCTATTCCATAGGGACCAAAGGATAGTTACAATCTATAGATGAATCATTTGATGCTCCATAACTCACAAAGAAGAAATTATTCCTCTTCCTCCTCATACTCTGCAACTCATTCATCCCTTTTACCCCAAACCTATATTTTTATTTCCTTCTCCTTTACTACTCTTTCACCCCTTTAATCTCAAACACTAGTACTTATGCATGGACTTGGTTTTGTTGTTGTTTCTTGTTTGCTGCTGAATCCATTAAAATATTTTGGTGCTTAAGTGTTTTAATGGATTCAATAGCAAACAAGAAGAAAACAACAAAAACAAGTCCAAGATGTTCTACCAAGTTAACCTGCAGTTGAATGACTATAAATAACTCATCTGATAGACTTGCATTGTATGAATGCATAAAACCAAATGGTTGACCTAACAATGCAACTCTTAATTGGAGTAAAGCTAATGAATTAAGCGACTAGATTTAGGCTTTGGAAATAGGGTTTAGCAGAGTAATGACGGCTTTGAAGAGGGTGTGCATGGCATTGAAAAGGCGTTAATAGCTAAGCGACAGACACTTGACCAAGCTCCATAAAAGACCATTTATGGATAAGATACTACCATTATTTAAACAAGGTAGGGGATAAACAGATTATTATACCAAAATAAAAAATCATAGAAATAGAGATTAAGAAAACAGATAATGGCAGAGAATGCTAGTAGTTCATCAAATGGAAATCACAACGAGCCACCACCCTATTCAGATGCAATGGTACGTGCAAAGTTGAAAATTGGGACTTTATCAAGCTCTGAGATTGAATGGTTGATTCCTTTTCTGAATCAGGATAAGATAAGGAAGAAAGAGCAAGAGTAGCGAGAAGAATTTGAAAGATTAAGGGTTGAAATGATGAGGAATTTTAGTTGTGGATGAGAAAGTTGGATGCCAAAGAGGCACATCGACACATGCAGAAGCTTCAACGACGATGAGAGTTGGAGTCTTCACGGGGGAAAACTCGCAGTGCGACTGAAAGTGATAGCGAAGATGAAGAAAAGAACTGTGAAGGAGTAGAAGATGAGGAGAGCAGTGATGATTCGATGAAGAGAGATGAGAGAGCAAAAGAAACAGAGAGGAAGAAGAGGAAAAGGCAAGAGTTTGAAGATGTGATGTACAAGTGATATCTCGCTGAAAATAAGAATAACCCTCGTAAGTTTGCTCGAACCATGTCAGAACCCCTAAACGTGGATTCTGACGGAGAGGAGATTCCTGGGTTAGACCTCGATGGAGAGCCTGTTTTTTCTGGAGGTGAGATGGTGGTTTGCAGTGAAGCAAAATATGAGGAAGAAGAAACCGAAGATAATGATCTTCACGGTCCCTACACATCTTCAGACAATGATGATGGTACTGGTTCCTACTATGAAGATGATGAGTTAAACTACAGCAGCAACATTGATGGAGATTCTTAGTGATTGCCTTATAGGTACTGTCAAATCCCTTAGAACTTGAGTAATGTGATATTTTGATTACTATTTCTCTTGTGCATCTTCGTGAAAACTTGTGGGGATATTGATGGTACTTTATGTTGCTGAAGAAGTGTATGGAGAATGGGGTTCAATTTCAGACATTTGGTGGTTATTTTTTGTTTGATAGATGCATGGTGTTGATGAAGATCTTAGAATATGTAAGGTGATTTTGGGGTTCAGTTTGCAGCAGGTGCATTGTTTGGATAGCAGCTGGGAGAGTTGCACTGGTTATGATGGGTAAACCTTTTATGTCAGGTAGATTAGTAATATTGCAACTTTGAAGTCATTCATACCAATCTCTACTTTACAATCATTGGAATTTTAGAATCATTCACCAAGAACCTTGCTTGTTTGTACATCTACTGTATTCAATCCATTACTACTGAAATCAAAAGATCAAGAAAAACTGACAAATTTCTTCAAACCCTTCAGACCTACATCCATCACAAGTTTAATACTACTAAAAATTAAAACAACTAGAAGAACACAACTAGTTTAATTACATCTAAAGAAGCAAACAGAATACCAATTTTTAACACCTGACAGGCTACCGGTGCCATTACAACTTTCTATTTTAGTGAATCAATAGGGTATATAAAATGTTGGATAAGATGGTAGAAACTAGGATATTATTCCAGTTTATAAAATGTTGTTGGAGTAAGATTAATTCAAAGACTATTTTAGGCCCAATTCCAAAAAAAAATCTATGTGCAAGCCTAGTACTATTACTACCAATCCTAACATGACAGAATATCAATTCAACAATCAGTATAACCAAATCCAAACTCATCCAACATTGCTAAAACCCATCTGGATACAAACCCCACCATGATTTAAGAATCATTTTTTTTCAACAATCCATACATGCATTCTCTAGATAACAGGAAAATACAAACTGTTAACTTAAATTTGAACCAAATTCAGTACCATGATGATCATCATTACCAAAATAGTAAAACCCAAAACCAAAAACAAAGGCTAAGAGTATATAATTTACACTAACGAATTCCTTAAACAAAAACCAAAAAATGTTCCAACCTAATCATTCATCTATGAGAAAACACAAACAACTACATTCTATCACCTGGCTTGATTATCGCTTAGTCCTTTGGAGATGGTTGCTCAGATGCAGTCGTTTGAGAAGAAGGGACTGGTGTTGGTGCTGGCTCAGCCGTTTGCTCTGGTGGTATTGCACTCGCTGGATTTCGTTGACCATTACCTGCCTCCATAAATGCAGGTATTCTGGATGCTGCTCTGCCAACTGCAGGAAATACATAATGAAGCAGGGTATAGGGAATCCCATGAGCGGGTATTGGCTGAGCAGCACGATGAAGAAGCTCTCTTCTGGCGGCAGAAGGCAAAGTGATAGTATCAAATCCATATCTTCCCCTTCCAGCTACAACATATTTAAGACCAATAAGCACCACCCCCTCGTTAATCACATACGTACCTTCGGTAGGGTGTTCAGCAGTCACAACCCATCCATCCCGCATGCGCCATGTCCTAATGGGTCCGGGTCCAACAGCCGCTGCACCACCAACACCCCAGTCAACGAACTCATCATTAACACCATCACCAGGATCAGAATCTACATCAGACAAGATTTCTTCGCAGTTCTCAGTAGCCATTGGTTCTTCTTCAACTGCACCACTCCCTCCGTAACCACTGCTTTCTCCATGTTCAGTTATACAATCTTGAAATGGAGGATTTTCTCTCCCCCTAGGAGGCATTTGCTGAATCCGGGAAGTGGATGATGCAGTACCCTGATTCTCGGAGATATTATTAACCAATTGGCTGCAATTATCATTCCTCACTGGTGCATCAGAGATATTTCTCTCTATTGCTCTTGGAGGAATATCCATTTGGTGTTGAATGCTTCTCTGATGAATTTTGATTGCAACGGATTGATGACAGATTTTTCACAAAAATTCAAGATGAATTTTTGTCTCGCTCTCTTACTCTCAAATTTGAAATGGGATTTCTGATTTGGACTCTCATGGAAGCAATTGGGATAATGATAATGAAGAAAAGAAACATCATTTTAAGACTTATCTTCGATTCCCAATGCATTCTCACCTTTTCGGTGAGAAAAACTACCCCTTCCCGCCGTTTCGATTCTCCATAAATAAAATTATATCTCTTGTGACTTGTCTAATCGACTTTTATATTTTGAAAGTCATCTGTGTTGCGACAAGTGGAGGACATTCAGAGATCATTTACACACGTGCTATTCATACTAGTTAACATGAATAATTTAGTTTAGTGTTACATGAGCATGATATGTACAAACAAGCAATGTTCTTGGTGTATGATTCTAAAATTCTAATAATTGTTAAGTAGAGATAGGTAGGAATGACTGGATTAGTGAATCAATAGGGTATATAAAATACGGTTAAGATGGTAGAAACTAGGGTATTACTCCAGTTTATAAAATGTTGTTGGAGTAAGATTAATTCAAAGAATATTTTAGGCCCAATTCCAAAAAAAAAAAATCTATGTGCAAGCCTAGTACTATTACTACTAATCCTAGCATGTCAGAATATTAATTCAACAATCAGTATAGCTGAATCCAAACTCATCCAACATTGCTAAAACCCATCTGCAATTCTGCATACAAAACCCCACCATGATTTAAGAATCATTTTTTTTCAAAAATCCATACATTCATTCTCTTGATAACAGGAAGATCCAAAGTGCTTATTTAAATTTGTACCAAATTCAGTACCATGATGATCATCATTACCAAAATAGTATAACCAAAAACCAAAAACAAAGGCTAAGAGTATATAATTTACACTAACCAGTTCTTTGAACAAAAACCAAAAAATGTTCCAACCTAATCATTCATCTATTAGCAAACACAAACAACTACATTCTATCACCTGGATTCATTATCACTTAGTCCCTTGGAGATGGTTTCTCAAATGCAGTCGTTTGAGAAGCAGGGATTGGTGCTGGTGCTGGCTCAGCCGGTTGCTCTGGTGGTATTGCACTCGCTGGATTTCGTTGACCATTACCTGCCTCCACAAATGCAGCTATTCTAGATGCTGCTCTGCCAACTGCAGGACATACATAATGAGGAAGGGTATAGGGCATTCCATGAGCGGGCATTGGCTAAGCATCACGATGAAGAAGCTTTCTTCTGGCGGTAGCAGGCAAAGTGATAGTATCAAATCCATATATTCCCCCTCCAGCCACAACATATTTAAGACCAATAAGCACCACCCCCTCGTTAATCACATACGTACCTTGGTAGGGTGTTCAGTAGTCACAACCCAGCCATCCCGCATGCGCCATGTCCTACTGGGTCCGGGTCCGGCAGCCGCTGCACCACCAACACCCCCGTCAACGAACTCATCATTAACACCATCACCAGGATCAAAATCTACATCAGACAATATTTCTTCGCAGTTCTTAGTAGCCATTGGTTCTTCTTCAACCGCACCACTTCCTCCGCAACCACTGCTTTCTCCATGTTAAGTTATACAATCTTGAAATGGAGGATCTTCTCTCCCCCTAGGAGGCACTTGCTGAATCCGGGAAGTGTATGATGCAGTACCATGATTCTCGGAGATATTATTAACCAATTGGCTGCAATTATCATTCCTCACTGGTGCATCAGAGATATTGCTCTCTATTTCTCTTGGAGGAATATCCATTTGGTGTTGAATGCTTCTTTGATGAATTTTGTTTGCAAGGGATTGATGACAGATTTTTCTCAAAAATTCAGGATGGATTTTTGTCTCCCTCTCTTAGTCTCAAATTTGAAATGGGATTTCTGGGTTGGACTCTAATAGAAGCAATTTGGATAATGATAATGAAGAAAAGAAACATCATTTTAAGCCTTAATTGGTTCGATTCTCAATGCATTCTCACCTTTTCGGTGAGAAAAACTACCCCCTCCCGCCGTTTCGATTCTCCATAAATCAAATTATATCTCTTGTGACTTGTCTAATCGACTTTTTTATTTTGAAAGTCATCTGTGTTGCGACAAGTGGAGGACATTCAGAGATCATTTACACACGTGCTATTCATACTAGTTAATATGAATAATTTAGTTTAGTGTTACATGAACATGATATGTACAAACAAGCAATGTTCTTGGTGTATGATTCTAAAATTCCAATAATTGTTAAGTAGAGATAGGTAGGAATGACTGAATTAGTGAATCAATAGGGTATATAAAATGTTGTTTAAGATGGTAGAAACTAGGGTATTACTCCAGTTTATAAAATGTTGTTGGAGTAAGATTAATTCAAAGATTATTTTAGGCCCAATTCCAAAAAAAAAATCTATGTGCAAGCCTAGTACTATTACTACTAATCCTAGCATGACGGAATATTAATTCAACAATCAGTATAGCCGAATCCAAACTCATCCAACATTGCTAAAATCCATCTGCAATTCTGCATAAAAAACCTCACCATGATTTAAGAATCAATTTTTTTCAACAATCCATACATTCATTCTCTAGATAACAGGAAAATCCAAAGTGCTTACTTAAATTTGTACCAAATTCAGTACCATGATGATCATCATTACCAAAATAGTATTACCCAAAACCAAAAACAAAGGATAAGAGTATATAATTTACACTAACCAGTTCCTTAAACAAAAACCAAAAAATGTTCCAACCTAATCATTCATCTATTAGAAAACACAAACAACTACATTCTATCACCTGGCTTGATTATCGCTTAGTCCTTGGAAATGGTTGCTCAGATGCAGTCGTTTCAGAAGCAGGGACTGCTGTTTGTGCTGGTGCTTTCCTTGCAGTTCTACCCTTAATGTCGTCCCGATGGTAATCATCCCTGGATGTCCTTTGCAGGTCAAGTCTATCTACCTGCGGCAATTTATACTCATTCCGACAAATAACTGTCGTACTGAATTCCTCGTCGACTTCATCACCAGCATATTTCTATATTTGGGTAGGTACACCTAACACAATAGAATTTTTTTTTATTTTCATGGTTTGGCACATAAAATACCTGCTTAGCTTGGGAGTCTACAATGAAAGGATCATTCTAGAGTCCCAACTTATCAAGCTCAACCAAAATGTAGCCAAGTTTGTCTTTTGAGACCCCTGCTTTGGTAACTCATTTACACCTGAAAAGTGGCACTTTCAGCGAATGATATGTCAGCACCCATATCTCTTGTAAAACACCATAATAATCCGCCAGATTAAGGATAATCCCCGCTTTTCTAATATGCGTGTCATTTGCCTCTACGTAAACCCCGCTATTCTGGTTAACAGAACCATCATGATGTGATATTCTTCGTATGTCTCTACTTGTGCATTCAGTGGGATTGATAGCCACCTTAATTCCTGATTGAAGTTTTCCCTAGAGTCTGCCCACTCACTCCCAACCTGAAATACATTATAAGGATTAGCCTCCGTCTCAATGCAAAAGTTACATAGCAAGAGTGACATTTTCTGCAAACTCTTACCACTTTTTGTAACTATTTGGCGAACTCTTCACAATGTTTTTGATCTATCATTCATACCAAGATATTTCTACTTCAAAAAATTCTGGTGTCGGCTGGACATTGTAATGATTAATGTTATTATCTTTACAGAAATTTGGACACAGAATCAAAAACTAAATAAAAAATTAGGTTATTCGGTTAGATCTAGTTATACTTACTCAACGTAAGGAGCAACTTCAGACGAATTCCGCAATACATAGAAATGCGCTTTATCAAACAGATCCTTATCAACAAGAGAAAACTTAGCAGATGACATTGGTTTTCCTATGAACGAATAAGAATCTTCGCCAGTGTCAGATGTGTTGAGTTTGTTTGGTAGAATTCCAACTGTATCATTCATGCTTTGTAGGTGCTCACTGATAATCTCAATTATCTCTTCCTCAAGGTTCCCTTCAGCAATGCTTCCTCCAGGTCTGTTTCTGTTTCGCGCATGCCCTTTAATTACCTTCATGCACCTTTCAAACGGATACATCTATCGAAAGAATACATGACCACAAATTTGCACTTCCCTGGTAAGATGCACAGTTAAATGAACCATGATGTCGAAAAAGGATGGAGGAAATCATTTCTCGAGCAAGCAAAATATCGCAACGAGATCCGGCTGCAATTTTTCTAGCTCTGCCACCTTGATTTCTTTGCTAGATATTGCCCTGAAAAAGAAACAAAACCTGATAATAGTATATCTTGTTGGCTGCGGCATAATTGATTTAATCGCAATGCGCAAAAAATGATGCATTAGCATGTGATAATCATGCGATTTTAGTCCGATAAGCTTTCGATATTTTCGATTCACCAGGGTTGAAAAGTTTGAACAATACCCTTGTGGAACCTTTATCTCGGATAATGTTGCACATAACTTGTCCTTTTTCTCCGGGCTTAATAAGTGACATGCTGCCGGTAGTATATATCCCCCTTTGCCATTTTCCCGAGGTTGCAACTTGTCTCTAAAACCCATGTGCTTCAGGTCCATTCGAGCAGCAAAGTGGTCTTTCGACTTAAATTCATAGTTCAACAATGTTCCAACGATACTCTCGCATACATTCTTTTCGACGTGCATGAAATCTATGCAATGGTGGACAACATGATACCACGCAGTAGGGGAGGAGCCGGAACCATATATTTAACTTTTTCCAGTAGGGAATGTCGGTCTCCTTCTCCTTCCCCTTCCCCTTTTTTGGGTCGATGGTCTTTTCGATTCTCTTCATCTTTCCACCTCTTTCAGGGTTATCCTGCACAAATTCCAACACAATGTTCTTCCGTCCCATTCCCCATTTATTCTTTATAGACTTTACCTTATTGTATATTTGTGACGGGGTCATAAGTTCCGCAGCCTTTTCAGTTCATCTTTTCCGTTGAACCCCTTCTGACGTCTGAATGGATGATCGTATGGTAGGTATCTTCTATGCCCGGTATAAACCCCTTTTCTACAATGTTTTAGCCTGACATAGTAAGTATTTCTCCCACACACCTTACAGGCGTCTTGTCCCTGGTACGGGAAACCACACAGTGTACCGAGAGACGGGTAATCATTTGTTGTCCATAAAACAAACGCACGTAGAGTAAACATCTCCTGTTTCAGCGCATCAAAACATTCGACTCCCTCAAATAATTCCTTGAGATCCTCGACAAACGGTTGTAACATAACATCAATGTCCTTACAAGGCCCCCCATCGATAATTAATGACAGCATGGTGAACTTTCTCTTCATACACAACTCTGGCGGAAGGTTGTAAATCACTGTCATAATTGGCCACACACTGTGCTGTTTTTGCATGCCTTTGTTTACTTCAACCCTGTCAGCCGAAATGCCTAGCCGCATATTTTGAGGATCATCATGAATTACGGGATATCTTTCATCTATTTTTTTCCATGCTGGTGAGTCCGCCAGATGCCGTAAAACACCCTCTTCTTTCTTTCTGGTGTCGTGCCACAATAAATATTCGACAATTCTCTTTGATTGAAACAGCCGTTTCAGTCTTGGGATAATTGGGAAATACCACAAGACTTTTGACGAAATTTTTTCATGCACCTCTTGGGTGGTGTCGTCAATTTTCCATCTTGATTCCCCACAGGTGGGATACTTGATGTGATCCTTGTAATTCTTCCTATAGAGAATGCAGTCATTGATGCATACATGTATCTTTACGTAACCTGAACCCAAATCTCTCATCACCTTCTTAGCTTCATATGTACTTTTCATCATCTCATTTCCTGGAGGGAGCATGGATTTTAACAGTGGTAGAAGTTCATTAAAGAACTTGTCGGAAGCTCCGTGCTTGCTCTTCAAGTTAAACAGTTCACACATTGCAGATATCTTTGTAAAATCGGCACATCCTTCGTATAGGAGTTTCCCAGCATCTTTGAGTATCCGTTGCATCTTCTCAGAATCCTTTGAAAAGTTATCTCCTAATAAAGCACTAACCATTTCTATAGTCTCTGCAGCATATGTTGGTTCATCAGAGTGCGGACCTTCGCTGCCATTACCATCCAGAAGTGTCCACCTTGATGACGCATCTCCTTCTCCGTGCTTAGTCCATATGGCATAATTTTGAATGAATCCAGAAGAATATATATGAAACTTAACTTTACTTGCATTGTGCACGTAGAGGTTGAGACAATTCACACATGGACATAGAAACTTAACTTTTCCCTTGTCGTATGGTTTCCGTTTCCCATTCGCAATATCTTGTTGGTATGTATGTGTAGCAAACGTTATAAATGCATCGACTCCGTCTTGATAACGCCGTTGGGTTCTATCGGTATACATCCAAGATTTATCCATTACTCTAGGATCCATTATGAATTCTCAGATACCTGGACGGAGAAAAAACTTGTCAATATCTTGTGAAAATATTATTGTGATCCGAATAAAACTACGAATTATCATTGCAAAGAGTAATACGTACACAAAGAGTAATCACAAATCACAATGTGAGTTCAGTTATCATATATGAATCATACAAATAATCAGAGATTAGCTACCTACATATAGTTGCATGTGAAGACAATATTTACCCTACCATGACCATTAGAGTTACAATCTCAGTTAACAAAGCAGTACTGAAAAGAATTACTTACACGGTCGATCTGATTATTCCGCAAAGCAAAACTGACAGGGGAATATATGGTTTATCCAGGAGATGAATTATATGATCAAAGTAAACCACTTGTTTTGTTTTCTAGGGGGAGGTTAGAAGATTTAAGAGTAGAAACATGAAATGATTTAAGATGAGAGAGATGAACACAGAGGGTAAATGGAAATTTGACAATATTTTTACTAATAAATAATTTGGCAAAATATTAAGAGTATATCGTAAATAATTTGGTAAAATAGGAAGGTAAAGATCCTTCAATTTTCATGCTGCACGTTCTATGTTAAGAATTTTCTCATTCAAATCTTGTTATCCTGCTGCACAATTTTTTTCTTTGACGGCTCTAAAAGACCGGAGTTAGATGCGATGCAATTAATATTCATTTCATCTTGAAGATTCTTTTTTTCGTACCCGAATTCAGAAAATAAATCAAAATGATAGCTAAAAAGCGGAGTACATGTTGCTGCAGTTGTTATACCGGTACTAAAGTAAAAAACTAACTTTATAAAAGTGGAGTACGTGTTGGTGCAGTTGAAAAATAAAATCGTAAGAACTGGAAGAAGCTATGGCCCCAAAGCTTGATTCATCCAATTAACATAATAGGTTTGATCAATGATGGATTTCATTAAAGTCTCACAATCTGATTCAAAGATAACATGATTAAAGTTCTTAGAGGGTGCCAGAGTAACAGCTGCTATCATAGCCTTACATTCCAGCTCCTCAGCTTCAACTCCTATCTTCATTCCTCCATTGAAGCATTGTCCTTGCACCCGAATGTAACTACCTGCACAATTCCTCACTATTAGCCCTATTCCACCTTGTAATGAATCTGACTTAAAGAACTTAGCCCTATTCCACCTTTTTATTCCCATCCATTGAAGCGGGTTAAGGGGTGTCTTAAAAATAGGAAATTGTCTATATTGTCCTTCACCTTTATACTAAATCTAAACCTAAATCATTTATTTTCATAATCATATAGTTCATCTTCTTCTTTTTTCTACATATTGAAATTTTTTTTTTCATCATTTTAATTTTGATTGAAAACAAAAATCGTCGATCAAACAAATGTTATGATTGATTGTTTAAAATTAAATCCCAAAATTTAGTAACCTTAAAGTTGAAACTTAGAACATCAAAAAAAAAGATGTTAAATAAATAAAACGAATAGATGGTAGTATTTGTGATTCAAAATTAGGATTTGATTACTTGAAATCAAAAATTTGATCCGAAAATTTTCTTGGATTTACATTAGCAGAAGCATAATCGGTAGATAGAAATCTATTTTACCTACCGATTATGGTTGATGTTCTTGGATTTATAGTAGTAGAAACATAATCTGTAGATAATAATATACTTTACCTACCGATTATGGTTGATGTTCTTCATTTCTTAAGAACATCAACCATAATCGGTATGGAAATTGATCATTATCTACCGAATATTTTTGATTCAAAAAATTCAATTTCTCTGTACTAAAAGTTACGCACAATCGGTAGATAATGCACACTATTAACTACCGCTTGTGAAAGTAGAAAATTTCAAAAAAAATTTAAGTTTTGAAATTTTGAATTTGGGGACATGAACACAATCGGTAGATAATAAGCATCACATATTAACACAATTTACTACCGATTATGGTAGTACCAAAATTTGAAAATTGAGTATATTCGGAGGTTAAAGTAACACACTTTACTACCGATTATGGTAGTACCAAAATTCGAAAAATTTAGAGTTTTGGCAAAATCTCATTTTGGGGCCAATATACATTCGGAAGTTAGCTTTACTACCGATTATGGTAGTACTAAAATTCGAAAATTGAGTATATTCGGAGGTTAAGTAACACACTCTACTACCGATTATGGTAGTACCAAAGATTGAAAATTTTAGAATTTTGGCAAAATCTCATTTTGGAGCCAATATACATTCGGAAGTTAAATTTATTACCGATTATGGTAGTACTAAAATTCAAAAATTGAGTATATTCGGAGGTTAAGTAACACACTTTACTGCCGATTATGGTAGTACCAAAGTTTGAAAATTTTAGAATTTTGGCAAAATCTCATTTTGGAGCCAATATACATTCGGAAGTTAAATTTACTACCGATTATGGTAGTACCAAAACTCGGAAATTGAGTATATTCGGAGGTTAAAGTAATACACTTTACTTCCGATTGTAGGTAAACTACCGATTGTGGAAGGGGCAATATTGCCATTACGAAATACGCGAGATAAGGGCTAGCTTCAATTTAGGTTTGGGTGAGCCTATTTTTTCTTATTGTTGGCCCCTAATTCCTTTTGGGTGGCCCCTAAAAATGTGAAGTTAAAGAAGCATCAAAATTTATTTTCAGATAAACATTATCAGGAGGTCTCCATCTTAGCACCTGCACAAACCCATTAGTAGAAGAAACAAGATTAGTTCCAGGAGACACAAGTTTATTAATGCCATCTATTGACATTGTCCTATTTGGAGTTATGTTCTGAAAAATATTTGAACATCAAATAGTCCAAACTGAAACCATTAGCAATTTATTAATCTCATGTATAGTAATTCCTGCACCAAAGGTAAAATTGATATTTAAAACCAACCAAAAAGATCTAGCATAACCACATTCAAGGAATAGGTGATTATTGGATTCCACAGGATGATTACACAAACTGCAATGCAATTCAATATCATTTCCATATCTAACTAGTTTATCTCTTGTTGGGACTATATATTTTAACACTTCCAAACAAATAATTTAATTTCCAGAAAGCTTTTCATACCTGTGGAAAAACAGAATTAGTACCTGCAAAAGTATTAGATGGACTAGAAAACACATTATAGACACTCTTAACAGAGAATTGGCCTTTCTTATCTGGAAGCCAAATAAGAGTATGAAGTCCGATTCACCCACAATTGAGTTCTGGTGGTACTCTGTAGTTGGTGGTACTCCGAAAATATGAATACTATGAAGTAAATGATTTCATCAAATGTGAATGCTTCCCCCTTTTCCTCTAAGTAGCGCGCTTTCACGGCTTCGCGCTACAAAAACAACACACTAGCTTATTTGGTTACATATAAATTGAAAAAAAGTATTGTGCCGAATAAACCATAAAGATACGTACAAGTTGTAGAGGGGACAAGCTAAACTGGCTTGCGTGCGATGTCCGATGTTTGATTTTAAAAAATCCAGCTACCGCATCTAGGATGATGTTGTGCCTATCCTTGATTTGTTGAACACTTCTTCTTTTCGGGTTCCCATAATCTTGGATAAATTTGTTATGTATCTTCGCTCAATATGTCTCGGTCGAGGAGCGATCTAGAACTCAACTTTCGTCTGCCCATGCTTCGGTGATTGCCAAACCTTTCACGGAGTCAAACGATGCCATTTGTTGTATGTGGAGGTAGGGAATGAGTAGGTTCTCTAATAGGCTACAAGTGGAGTGCACGTGCGTTGGTGGTCGAACACCGAGTTTCAAATATGCCTTCTTCCCTGTTAAACCAATTGCTTAGCATAATAGAACACCGTTGCGAAGTGAAGAAAAACAAAATCGAGAGAATACAACAACATATTCTCCTTTCCGACTCTATAACAACACCGGCTTAATCTACAATGCAACTTTTACTCTTACACCAACAAAAGCTAATTCCTAAATCCATAAAAAAACACTACTAACAAAAATTAACTCAACCTAAACCAAATTCCACAATTTCCGTCACAAAATTCACACAAAACATCAATTGTTTCAACCAATTAATATTGTCTAACAAAAATCAATAAGGAAATCATAAGGAAACGTGATCATCCATGTGAACCCAAATCCAAAATTACACTCTTATTATTGGAATTTATCAGAGAATGCTCTAGATGAACTCTCTCTAAATTGGTTTATGATCATAAAAAAATGAAAGAACTGACCAAAACAAAAGAAACCCTAACAATATCGATGTGCTTTCACAATTTCCATCACAGATAAGATATAGAATCCCAGCCAAGATCATAAAAAACTCCTAAAATTGACAGAACCCTAGGTTTACAGAATATAGTAGAAAACGATTTTAGTTTAGGGAAATGTATATACCTGAAACCCTGGCGATAGTGATTTCAAATTAAGAAAAAAATATCCCCCATTCATGAAATTAAACAAGTAAGTTCGAATTTAATCTGATAAGAGAAGTATAGAATTTTTTTTCTATTTCCTTACCTAGGGTTTCTCTATTTCGCCTCTTCCAGTCTTTCTGTCGCGCAAGTAAGAGAAGGAAATAATTTTTTTTTCTTTTTTCTCTAGTTATTAAAGCTACTTTAATTAACCAAAATGTCATTTTACCTAGGTTTATCACGTCATTATGACATAATAGGCTAGAATAGATGCCATTTAGACTAGGGAACGTGTTCGATTAAGTCTTTATCTTGGAAATGGGCGTGATCCTCCAAGAATTTATAGTTTATTCCTGATAGAGTAGTTTATTAGGAGATTAACAGGGAAACCAAAGAGTCAGAGAGCAAATAATTTCAGAGAGAAATTTGTAGAGGGAGACTACTATTTACTGAATTTTTCTAAATCAAATCAATCAAAATGGCTGGTGATGATGATCAATACAGACGAAAGAGTAAAGCCCCCATGACTGAAGAGAAACTATTGAAAGAGTTGGAAGAGAAAGAAAGACGAGAAAGGTTATCAGCCACTATGCAGATGATTGGGCAGATGACCAAGGATGATCTGGAGAAGGTACAAAAGAGAGTAAGTGACTTGTTATATGATATTGAACTCCAACCTCTATGGGAAGATACGCATGCTGCAATGAATGAAAACAAAGCAGAAGAGAAACAAGTTGAAAAACCGGTAGAGAAACCGTTACAGATTTTGCAAAAGAAGCGTAATCTTGAATTTTTCATAGATGAAAAAGAGGAGGAAAAATTCTGGGAAGTGTAGGGTAAAAAGATGAGGTTGGCTGAAATAGCAGTAATGAAGAAAGAATATGGTCTGCATGACAGTAATGCAACTGCTTCCGAAGATGAAGAGCTTGCTGTTTTTGTTGAGCATCGAAGTGATACACATACTTTTTCTGTCCTAGAAGAGATAATTAAGAAATTTCGCGAAGATGAGAGATTTGGGATTAATGATGCATTGTTGGCCCAAAAGACGGATTCCGAAGCGGACGATGCAGATGAATACGACGAGGAAGATGGGTTTGATGAGGAGGAAGAGGGGTCTTATGAGGAAGAAGAGGGGTATGATGAGGAGGAAGATGAATTTGATGATTCTGATTCCGAGTGATGGGTATGAAAATGAGTAAGCTTTATCGACATTTCAATTCTTCTGTAGAGAGATGGTGGATTTTTAGGTAAGTGCTCGAATGGAAATGATGACATAATGTTAACAAATGGTTAAGAAATATATATTATCATCAAAGTACAGAGAAGAATCCAAATGGAGAGGGGTCTAATACAAATGGTAAGTCACTGAATCATGTGTTTTTTTTTGGTTCTGGCAATGGAGACTGAAAATGCAGGGTAATGTTATGTTTATTTTTCTTTTTTCGTTTTCTTTTTGGTATTTGGATTTTTTGTGGGTAAGATGGTGAAATACTTGTAAATGGGTATGTTTTAATTTATGAACATGTAAGTGGATATGAAATGATAGTGTTGCTGCTAAATGTTGCTCAACACTGAATGAACAGAACGGTTGTAACTTTTTAAAATACAATACGATGAATTCAGCTTATTTATATTTTCCAACGATTGTGTGTCGATAATGTTGGAGATGCAGGATGTATTCCAGAAACTAAAACTACAATCAAAGAACTGGAACATGTACCAGAATAAAATGTATTGAAAACAAATGCATACTGAAAACAAGTCACTTTAGTGTTTCTCTATGCAGTCTAATTCACTTTATGGAGAGGCATATATGATAGGATTCGGGAAAACCCTATATGAATAACCGCAATCGCACGGTGTCTAACTAGTAGACAAAGGGAAGTACGGGTCGAACCCACAGGGAACGGTGGAAATACAATAACCAATATTCCTAATCGACTAACAAATAAAAGATGTTTTTTTTATATATATTTTTAGAATTGTAAAAACAAAGAAAATAAATTAAACTAATAAAATAAATCCAATGGGAAACTTGGTAACCAGGGTTTATAGTATCCACCACAACTTCTATTTAATTACTGAAATGAAACATAATCCATGAATTATTTATCGTTTGTTCTATCGACAACACTTATTATATGTATTAGAGTGGCAAATATCACTGGGACGCCTTAAGCATGGCACATCAAAAGATTAAACGGAAGCATGCACCATCAAATTTCATTAGTGAGAAAGTTATACGAAACTAAAATATTGATTCACAACTATTACATGTATTTTCGAAGCATAACCCATCAAAGATATTAACCCAAGCATGGAATTATCAAATAATGAGACAAAAATAAATTATGAACCTAACAATTACGCACAAAGGTTATTGTAACCGGTGAAGCAACAACTCATATCATCGTTAAATCAATAAATAAAATCATAGAAGTAATCTATTCAAATCATAATAGTATTTTGCTAAATATTATTCAATTGAAAGTAACCTAAAACTCCATGTGGTTTCAACAAAAACCATAGTTCCAATAAGATTAGCAAGACATGATTATGGGTTTCTTAAAACCTATAAAAATAATAATTATAGGTGTAAATAATCCACAGGGCTAGGTGGCCAGATCCTAAGCTAAGTTGCACCAGGAAACAAAGGAAAAGAAGCACCGAATAACTCGAGCATGCACGAAGAAAGAGAAATCACGTGGGCCGAGTGTGACAACCACCTAGCTGTCGAATGTGACAAGTGTCCAATCATCTGACAAGACTGACATAAGATTAGAAGGTACTCGGTCAAGCAAAGGAAGCGAGTCAAAACAAAGGGACGAGAAAGGAGAGGGCGACATCGGACCAAATAACATCAAGGGATCGGCCTCGGGTATAACGCCATTAGAAACCTGAACCACATCGACCTACCAAAAAATCGGAGGAGCATCAAGGTAAGCCCGAGGAGGAACAACAAGATAGATACACTATGAGTTAAACTGTAACTTCATTATATCCCAGTCTTAGCCTATAAATATAAGGGATTAAAGAGAGTAAAAGGCAGGTTGTAAAGGAGAGAAAGTTCACACTTAGAGAGAAAAGAAGTCATTATGGTGAGATATCATCACTTGTAACCAAACTTGAAGTTATATTAATCACTCATTTCACCCCGTGGACGTAGGTAATCATGTTGAACCACGTATATCTTTGTGTTCATGTTTGTTCATGCATCTTCACTTTGGTTTAGTTTAGTAGTTTTACCTTTGGATGTAGTGTGTGATTTTATGCTACTACATTCTGGCGCTGACTAAGGATACCTTCTAACATCTTAGGATACATTGATTTCATCCACCAAATGAGATAATCTAAAGCTCCTAAGAACACCTTGAGTGCTAGTTGATGCTAAGAGATAAACTCTATTGGTGTGACTCTTTTCGTTTTGTTTTTTCTTCTCGTTTGGACAACAAAGTTAGATTTTTGTTTATAAAGTTTGGTCATTAAGAAAGGTCGTCAGTTAGTTTGCTTCTGGGTAGCAAAGGCGACAGGAAGATCTCCAAGAGCTCCCAAATAACGCCATCGACGTTTGGTAGTAGCCACGATGAGATTTTGTCGACATATCGGCTAGCTGTGTTAGTCAACGAGTAAAATAACGGTTTTATAATTAGTTATCTCCGTTTTCTTTACTCATCTTTCACCATCGGATTCAGGCATCTAGGGAACTTCTAAAAATTCCCAAGTAACATCTTTGATGTTTGGTTGTAATCACTTGAAGTTTCGTGTCGGTATCTTGAATATTTTATACTTCACAAAACCCGTTTCGACAGATCAACTCCAAACTGAGGAGTTAGATCGGAGAATAGGGAACGGATAGTAGATGGATTTCTTTTACAACTTTTGGTTTTGAAGTAGTTCCAGTGAAGTGAGCATTGATCTATCAGCTACGGAGACTGAAGTGTAAAGGGTAAATATGGGCCTTATCAAAAGAAATCTATCTTCAGACAACAAAAAGGCGACAAAACTGAGAGGAGAAAGGATTGGAAATGCTATATTCGAAACTAGGGAACTTCGACACAAAAGAAAAGAAGAAATCGTCACCGAATAACAATTCTAAACAGGAGTAATCTTCTTCCTGATCTTCTCTTCTATCTTGTTCTTAAACATTGAGATTTGAAAGTTTGAAGTATTAAGATTTTCAGAAAACTTTTTATGAAAATTAGGGTTTTATTCTTGAGCAAAAATTGGATGTTTTATCGAAAGTTTTACTCGAATTTTGTTTTTGATGGGAGATTTGTTATCAACATATCTTGTTTTACAAACCCAATTAAGCGATTTTGAAAACTTTGAATAACGAAATCTGTAGTTGATTTTGGGATTTTTCTGTCTTGAATGATATACCTACTCATCTTGGCTATTCACTGAATTGATTGGCTTCCACAATGATAATTGGAATGGTGAATGATGCTGACATTTGAGGGGGAATCTTACACCTGACTTTCCTTGCTGCGATGTGGATTTCATTTCACCTCAAACCTTCACCATCGGGAGTTACATGAAGATGAGATATGTGGAAACAACATCAACTTAATCGGGATTCATCAACTAAATTTCAAAGGAAATCGTCACGAGACAAACTGTCACACAGTAGGACCAAGCTCTGATCAATTTATTCAAGAAGTGCACTTTTGCCAGTACACTAGATTCTCCTACCATCTCGTCAATTTTCACCTCGGATGAATGTAATCAGCATCGGGTTCGGCTACTTCTGTAAAATACATCTCGGGCTCGGTCACAAGAGTCAAATTCAGGACTTCATCGAATTTGGTTCTTTAAGTGATTAAAATTCGTGGAATCACAATCAGTTTAATCGGGTCACATCATTTAGCTTCTGAAGAGATCATCATCGGGACCAAACGTTACAGATCGATCAAACCTTGGTTTTTTTAACCATGTCGATTCATAGCATTTATTCTGGGTCTATCCATTTCTGGGTTCATCGGCGCAGCTCCAATTAATGATCATCTTCAAGTCTGTTTGTAGCATAATAACAACAATTTAGTTAACCTACTCGGATCGGTGTAATTCCATATCGGGAGGAATCAATCAACCCGCTCGGATCAAAATCATCTCGTGCCAAGACAGATCGGGACACATACCAAGCAACATATCAGAGATAGCCACATCGACCAGTTCCATTCGTTTGCAAATCTTAGCTCGGGTCAGTTCATTTTATATCGGAAAAGATGAACCATATTGGACAAGGAAATCACTTCAGTTTAACTCGGATTGATCTACTCAGGAAGATTACAATTGACTCGCTTTGGGAACTCAGCTCGGGAAAATTGAGTCGGCTTGTCCCAGAATAGCACACCTCTATCGGGACATTCATCTATAACAGGGAACATTTTTAACTCCTTAATCCTCATTCTGCGAGTTATTTTGATAAATGCTATCTAAAATCTTCCCCAAGTGGCCTGGTATAAGAATGATTGGCCTAGTCAAGTGCAACCTCCCTAAGAAAGCATGAATAATTTGGTTTCAATATTTGAGAACGTAAATCCGAGACGTTTGGCATGCAAATATGAATTAGTTTTACTACCTTGGCTTATTATCTAGTAATCGTGAAATACCGCTGTCGATCCATGTTTATTCGCTATGAATTCCAGCCTTTCAATTGAGTAATATCATTACCACTCCATCGAACCTGAAATTGCATTGGACTTCTTAATGGCACATCAACCTGATTGCTTTAATTGTCACCTTAACCATTTATCGTTTAAATTTTCACCAGGATTAATTATTCGATGAATTTATTGGGGTCATTTAATATCTACAACTGTCACTTATCCGAATTGAAAGTCGCAGGTGCATAAATTCAATATCGAGTATCAATTGAGAAGAGAATAATATTGGCAGCACACACACAAGCTGCGGGCAATGACGTAGACTCTAAAGGATGGGTAGATTGCAAGGGTTGATAAAATGATCCTCTATGACCAAGCCACCAGACCTTACCCGCTGAATTCGTGAAGTATCGGCCTCGCAGCATCGTGTAAGATCATCTCGGATGGGGATTGTTTCCAGTCACCTCAGATTACATCGGACTAACTCAGTGTAGAATCACCTCTGACCACCTCCATGTAATCTTTAGCTCTTGTCTCACCAACTTCCGGTCACTACCCATCGCCAGGAGAAGAACTGAATAGACGATCAACTCTGACTGGCATATCCTTCCTACATCGGATCACCTTGAATCACCATCTCGGATGTGATAATTTTGCCCAACACAACCGACGTGACAGCTCAACTTTGAAGCTGTACTGGGAGAACCTGCTCGAATCATGCGACGAAATGGGACAACCATGCAACATAGGGTGTAGAATTCTAACATAAGGACGTTTCACGGCGACATCAAATGTATCTCTGAAGTAGGAGTAAGGATCGAAGCTAACGTCCTGTGTCAAGGGGTGTCGCTTACCAAAGCGCAGCCATGGCATCAACCATCGTAAATAAAAGATAAGTTCCACCTTTCTCTAGCACTTAGTCCACTCAATACATCGCTTGTAACATTCATATTTGTTTGTTTATAACATTCAAATCCTAGTGAATAACCCAAATCTGATTTCGCATGCAATTGTTAAAGTAGATCATGTTATTTTGAAAACCTTAAGTACCAAGTATTTGGCCAGGCTTTCGGGAAAGCGGGCGATGTCGTTAGTGGTACTATTATTATTGGGATGTTGAATGTGCAATTTGGGATAAGTTCTTTCGTGGATGCTCACTTAAAATAGCTTGTTGTTGCAAAAAAGTGATGATGGGGATGGAATCTATTGAACCTTAGGCGAAACTATCTTAGAGGAATGATGTTATAGACGATCTCTTGTGATCAACCATCTCGGATCATGGTGTGGTTAGAAAACACACAAAAACTCTTGCAAGTATACAAGGCCAAGTTTTAGTATAGAAAGTAAGCAAGGGATCATTCCACAGAGACTTGGGGTGTATTGAAGTTTCCTAGATAGCTGAGCTAGTGACAGACAGTGAACTAAAGAACCAAAGAAAAAATCAGTGGCAGTGAGCCAAAGGCAGTGGCAAAGAATAAGAAAAACTAAGAACAATTTAATCAAAACAAAACATGGAAAAGAAATTGTGGAGGGGAAGTGCAGGGAGATGGATGAGAGTTTCCTTCACCTAGCCAGTTCACCTAGATTAAGTTTTTGTCAAATATCTAGTTAACCAACCTTACAGCCTTAGCTAACCCCTAGTATTGGCTGTCTGTTTAAAGCACAACCAATCACAGACTAACTAGGCAGTGGCTCACTAACTAATGTAGCTAATGAATTCCTTAGAACCACCACAGACCCCTAGCATTAGTGGTCTTCTTACAGCACCACTAATCACAAATCAGGTGATCTTTCAAGAATCCAACTAGCCTAAACTGTTTTAAGCTCAGCAAAAACCATCCTAATAGCTAACCATCATGGTTCAGTTCTTTTCTCATCCTAGAGGGGAATTAGAACATGTTGCAGTTAAGAGACCTCATGGTTGTCAAGCATCAAACCTCAGAATAAGAACATGTGAGATGAACAGGGGACTTACAAGCTCATGTGTAGAAACAATCACACAAACTAGTTAAGACAAACATAACATGGATAATACAATTACACAAAACACAACAGGAAATAACATAACATAACCAACATAACAAGAGCATTGCACATTAACAGGAAACAAGCATAACATGACATGAAACTAAGCATAACAGGAAGCAAATAACATGAGCAAGAAACTGAAAATTGAAATTTAACAGGACATGAGAGTCCTGGATGTAGGCTAGTCCAAACATGTTTTTTACATCATACCCACACCCATATATATAGTCCACAACACAATTTCCCTAAATACAAAATTAGGGTTCTTCCCCAAAAATCAGTTGAATTAGGTTTACCTAATTTCTGTGAAATTGGTCCTTGAAATCGTCGACCCATGCTTTGTAATTGCTCCTACTCCATTCCCATGCTCTAATTGCAACTCTAGGTTACCTAATTTATCAATTTTTTCACGCCTAGGGTTTCAGGAAGAGAAGCGTGAAAAAATGAGAAAATAGGGAACTAGAGGGCTAGGGGTGAGATGGGTTTTGGTTGTTGGGTGATAGGGTGATGATGGTGGAGGTGTGGTGGTGGCAGTGAGTTGGTGGCAGAGGTGGAGAAGGTGGTGGTGTACGGTGGTTCTCTGCTGTGGAGAAGATGGAGGAGAGGCTCGACTGTGTTTGGGGTAGGGGGCGTGTTTGGTTAGGTGGTAGGGCAAGGGTGCTAGGGTGTGAGGCGAATGCATCGAGTCTTGATGTTCTGTGACTCTGAGCTGCGAGATGCGAAGATGGTAGGTAGATCGGACGGTGATGCGGAGGCAAGCTTGTAGCGACCGCTAGATTATATGATACAACAAAATCAACGATGCCAGATGGAGTTAGGTGTTGTAGTGTTAGGCGGAGATATCAAACTTTGATGAACAGCAATGGAGCGACTGTTGGATTCAACTACCATCTAATCTGAAGGCTTGGAATTTCAGCGCTGTGGTGCTCGGCAGAGACTTCAGATTTTGATGCTCTATGAAGGAGCGACCGTCGGATGCTTCTGAGAAATGATCTGATGGCTGAGAACGGAGGCGCTTTTGTGTGTAGAAAATGAGGTTGTGCGCACCATTCTTCGCGGTTTCCTTGCGTAATTTCTCCCGGCTTTTCACTACTTTTCTGCTCTTTTCGCTCCGCGACTCATCCGAACTTTATTTATTACCTAAAAATGCAGAATTAATTAATAAAAATATTTATTCTTGAAAACAATGAAAATACAGAATATGGGATAAAATGTAGAATTAATGCACAAAAGATGAGTTAAAATGCCAACAAAAAGGGATAAATATATACAATATTTAGCACTCATCAAATACCCCCAAACCTGAATTTTACTTGTCCTCAAGTAAAACAAAACTAAGGAAATCCTAACTATACCACTGTCGCTGGTCTCTCGAATGCATTTAGCGTATGCACTAAGCCTTTTAAACCACTAAGTGTCCCTAGTGGACGAGTTGAAGTCTCGTGAAGGTTTACCAGAGGTGTGCCTACAAAACCTAAGGACAAAATATAAGCTCAGATTCCATCAAACGTGACATGTGCAAAACAGTTAAGCTAACAGCAAAATGGAGATGTCAATCTAGCTATCGAAGGCACAATCCTAGCACTGATAACAAATAAGGACATGTGATAAGAGTGTAAAGTGTATCTACACATGTGTAAAGAAAGATCTGAAGTCATGACTACTAATCACCAAGAGATAGTTTCTCAGGCTAAGAACTGAGGTCGAAATCTAGCTAGCTGTCCGGACTTTACGAGAATTGTGAATGAGTTGGATGTATTTCACAATTACTCGCGTTGTACATCAATGGCATACACCCTCCTTGCTTATTACAATGAAACAACAAAATGACTCTTTACATGACTCTTATTTACATTGACTATTCTCTTTTTATTTTTGGAACAAGAGATGATGGAATTGATAAATACTTGATTTTTTTGGAAACACTTTTGATACATGTACAAAAGGAAACAAAAGATTACATGACACTTTGCAAGAGGTAGCCCTTTTTGATGCACCCAGTTAAATTCGATGGTTGTCTTTCTTAATGTAACCTCCACCTTCTATCCCAACCAACCAAAGAACAAGCTAGTCAAGTTTCGTTCAGTATTCTAAAGTGATTGGCAATCGTAACTTCCTATCAAACACCTTGAAGATCGAGGCCATCCATGTATTGGTAGATCGTGCGCGTGCAAATTTCTTATCACTATGTGAATTGTGCTAGAATCAGGGTGCCTAAATATCTAGACTAAGACTCCTAATAAAAATACATATTTGCACAAGAGTCAACATTTCAAGGTAAATGAGCTCCATTTTTATGATTTTTCATTTTTTTAATTTTTTTATGAATTTTGATTTTTTAATTTTTTTTGAAATTTTTCAATTTTTTCAAAAAGAAGAAGGAGTTTTGTTTTCAATTATAGCATATTATCGTGGTATCTACTCTATACCCCCAAACCTAAACTAAACATTGTCCTCAATGTTTCAAAATATGGAAAGAATTAAAATGCAACATATGGAAAGGGACATGCTGAGTAGAGTAAAAGGAGAGAGAATACCCGATTCCGGCGAAAGCACAATTCACATTGTGTGAGTGAGGCACTAGCAAAATGTTCATTTTCACGTTGTGGCAAACGATGCATGTGCGAATAGTCAGTAGGGTTCATGTATTGAGGCTCGGGACTTTGAAAATGTCCATAATAATTCCTATGACTATTGACATCATGGTCTATGGGAGGTGCATAACGTGAAGTTTGTCCACACGCAAGTTCTCTAAGGGATTTGTTGTATTCCCCAACTGTAGAAAAAGATCTATACATGATTGGCTCAAAAGCTAAGTAAAGAATGTACAAAGCTCAGAATTTGGTTTTTAATGGGTTTGGATTTTTGGGAAGAATTTGGTTTTTAATGTTGGGAGCAAGCCCACATTGGTGGGAGAAATTGTGTTGCCAAGGGAAGGTGAACTAAGCCCACAATGTGTATGCAAACTGAAGCCCAATGTAGCTTTTGAAATAGCCTAACTGTTGCTTGTTTGGTCGGAGGCCCAGTTGGGCTTTCAAAAGTTCAGTTTTTCTAATTTAAAACTACAGGCCCAAATCAGTCTAACATCACAAGCCCACAAGCAATTAAACAAACAAGCCCACAAGTAATTAAGATTACAAGCCCAACAGAAAAATGGAAAAAATTATTACAAACCCACAAATGAAAAATGGAAGCCCACAGGTTGGGTTCTCTTAATGGGTTTAGGCTTACTTGCTTAAGCACAGCCCAGCTGCTCAGTTTGGTTGCAAAAGCCCAGTTGGGCTTTGGATCATCCTAAGCTTTGGCTTCAACACTCAAGGCCCAGTTGGGCTTGGCTCAACTTGTTAAGCTTGGCAGCAACTTCAGCAGGCCCAGTTGGGCTTGTGATTTGCTACTGATTGGCTTGTGATTTTTTTTTTCAGCAGCACAGTCCTGTTGGGCTTGGTCTTCAGCAGGCTCACCAGCTCAGGGCCTTGCAGCAGGAGCAGATCAACAGCAACAGGTGCAGAAGCTCACAGGATTCTTGGCCTGGCACCAGCAGGAGCACCACAGCAGCACAAGAGCACCAGCAGCAGCAGGTGGAGCAGCTCAGCAGCAATAGCAGCACCACAAATTCAGCACCACAAGTTCAGCAATAGCAGCTCAGCAGCAAGGCGGTGAACAAGAATTGTAATGCAAGATTGATTGCAAGAATGTAAAGATGACTAATATGCAAATATGATATGCAATCAGGACAGCAAGATGCAATGAGTATGCAATGCAAGGATGAATATGCAGGTGAGGCTAGATGAACTAAGAACAGCAAATAAGAATGCTTCGAAATCACAACGCCAAGTCCCCGGCAGCGGCGCCAAAAACTTGGTGTGGTTAGAAAACACACAAAAACTCTTGCAAGTATACAAGGCCAAGTTTTAGTATAGAAAGTAAGCAAGGGATCATTCCACAGAGACTTGGGGTGTATTGAAGTTTCCTAGATAGCTGAGCTAGTGACAGACAGTGAACTAAAGAACCAAAGAAAAAATCAGTGGCAGTGAGCCAAAGGCAGTGGCAAAGAATAAGAAAAACTAAGAACAATTTAATCAAAACAAAACATGGAAAAGAAATTGTGGAGGGGAAGTGCAGGGAGATGGATGAGAGTTTCCTTCACCTAGCCAGTTCACCTAGATTAAGTTTTTGTCAAATATCTAGTTAACCAACCTTACAGCCTTAGCTAACCCCTAGTATTGGCTGTCTGTTTAAAGCACAACCAATCACAGACTAACTAGGCAGTGGCTCACTAACTAATGTAGCTAATGAATTCCTTAGAACCACCACAGACCCCTAGCATTAGTGGTCTTCTTACAGCACCACTAATCACAAATCAGGTGATCTTTCAAGAATCCAACTAGCCTAAACTGTTTTAAGCTCAGCAAAAACCATCCTAATAGCTAACCATCATGGTTCAGTTCTTTTCTCATCCTAGAGGGGAATTAGAACATGTTGCAGTTAAGAGACCTCATGGTTGTCAAGCATCAAACCTCAGAATAAGAACATGTGAGATGAACAGGGGACTTACAAGCTCATGTGTAGAAACAAACACACAAACTAATTAAGACAAACATAACATGGATAATACAATCACACAGAACACAACAGGAAATAACATAACATAACAAACATAACAGGAGCATAACAATTAACAGGAAACAAGCATAACATGACATGAAACTAAGCATAACAGGAAGCAAATAACATGAGCAAGAAACTGAAAATTGAAATTTAGCAGGACATGAGAGTCCTGGATGTAGGCTAGTCCAAACATGACTATTACAACACACCACAGTGCTATTTATATCCACAAGCACAATTAGGGTTCTACCCAAAAGAAATCAGTGAAGTTATGGTTTCACCCAAAAAGTGAAATTAACTCACCTAACCTACTGACAACAGCCCTAATACGTCGACCCATGCCTCTAATTATACATTCAATCACTTTCCCCCAATTATCCCCAAATTATGAAATTAGGGTTTATAAGAAATAAAATCAATCCATACCTAATCTCTGAAAACTGCTACTGACTTCGACCCATGCTTCTCCTTAGTCTCCTGATGCTTCCCACGCCTCCAATTGATGCTTTAATCATCATATATATCACCAATTTCTCACCTAGGGTTTTAGGCAGAGAGATGAGAAATTGATGTTGTAAATGATGATTAAAGGGATGGTACGTGATGGGTTTAGGTAGAATAGAGAGTTGGTGGTATGGTGGTGTTTGGTGGCGGTGTGGTGGTGGCAGTGGAGGTGAAGAAGACGGTGGCAGGACATGGTTCTGCTGTGGAGAAGATGGTGGAGAGGGTATGGCTCGATGGTTTGGAAGAGAAGGGGGGGGTGTCTGGTTAGGTGGGTGGTGCTCGGTCACTAGGGTGTAAGGCAGGTGTATCTAGTTTTGATGTTCTGTGACTCTGAGCTGCGAGATGCGAAGATGGTTGGTAGATCGGACGGTGATGCGGAGGTAAGCGATGAGCGACCGTTGGATTATATGATACAACAAAATGAACGGTACTTGATGGAGTTAGGTACTGTAGTGTGAAGCGGAGATATCAAACTTCGATGAACAGCAAGGGAGCGACCGTTGGATTCAACTACCATCTAATCTGAAGGCTTGGAATTTCAGCGCTGTGGTGCTCGGCAGAGACTTCAGATTTTGATGCTCTATGAAGGAGCGACCGTCGGATGCTTCTGAGAACTGATCTGATGGCTGAGAACGGAGGCGCTTTTGTGTGTAGAAAATGAGGTTGTGCGCACCATTCTTCGCGGCTTCCTTGCGTAATTTCTCCCGGCTTTTCACTACTTTTCTGCTCTTTTCGCTCCGCGACTCATCCGAACTTTATTTATTACCTAAAAATGCAAAATTAATTAATAAAAATATTTATTCTTGAAAACAATGAAAATACAGAATATGGGATAAAATGTAGAATTAATGCATAAAAGATGAGTTAAATGCCAACAAAAAGGGATAAATTATATACAATATTTGGCACTCATCAAATACCCCCAAACCTGAATTTTACTTGTCCTCAAGTAAAACAAAACTAAGGAAATCCTAACTATACCACTGTCGCTGGTCTCTCGAATGCATTTAGCGTATGCACTAAGCCTTTTAAACCACTAAGTGTCCCTAGTGGACGAGTTGAAGTCTCATGAAGGTTTACCAGAGGTGTGCCTACAAAACCTAAGGACAAAATATAAGCTCAGATTCCATCAAATGTGACATGTGCAAAACAGTTAAGCTCACAGCAAAATGGAGATGTCAATCTAGCTATCGAAGGCACAATCCTAGCACTGATAACAAATAAGGACATGTGATAAGAGTGTAAAGTGTATCTACACATGTGTAAAGAAAGATCTGAAGTTATTACTACTAATCACCAAGAGATAGTTTCTCAGGCTAAGAACTGAGGTCGAAATCTAGCTAGCTGTCCGGACTTTACGAGAATTGTGAATGAGTTGGAGGTATTTCACAATTACTCGCGTTGTACATCAATGGCATACACCCTTCCTTGCTTATTACAATAAAACACAAAAGATGACTCTTTACATGACTCTTATTTACATTGACTACTCTCTTTTATTTTTGGAACAAGAGAGAATGGAATTGATAAATACTTGATTTTTTTTTTGTATTTTTCTGATATATTTTTTTTTTTCTGAATATATACATCGTTTTTTTTTTGTAGATAAGGAGACACTTTTGAAACATATACAAAAGGAAACAAAAGATTACATGACACTTTGCAAGAGGTAGCCCTTTTTGATGCACCCAGTTAAATTCGATGGTTGTCTTTCTTAATGTAACCTCCACCTTCTATCCCAACCAACCAAAGAACAAGCTAGTCAAGTTTCGTTCAGTATTCTAAAGTGATTGGAAATCGTGACTTCCTATCAAACACCTTGAAGATCGAGGCTATACATGTATTGGTAGATCGTGCGTGTGCAAATTTCTTATCACTATGTAAATTGTGCTAGAATCAGGGTGCCTAAATATCTAGACTAAGACTCCTAATAATTACATATTTGCACAAGAGTCAACATTTCAAGGTAAATGAGCTCCATTTTTATGTTTTTTTCAATTTTTTATTTTTTTAATTTCATTTTTTTCAAAAAGAAGGAGTTCTTGTTTTCAATTATGGCATATTATCCAAGTATCTACTTTTCACCCCCAAACCTAAACTAAACATTGTCCTCAATGTTTCAAAATATGAACAAAATTATAATACAACATATGAAGAGGATCATGTTGAGTAGAGAAAAAGGAAAGAGAATACCCGATTTCGGCGAAAGCAATATTAGAACTCCGTTATTCAAGGCAAGAATCCAACATATGTCAGCCGAGATCATATTGGATTAGCAAAATATATACAAAAGGAACAAAAAGGGTTTTAAAATTTATCTACTGGATTATATACAAAAAATTCACCATACACCAAAAGTCTAAAGAGTTGAGGATCAACCCAAAAGACAAAGTGTAGCGGTTTCAACAACTTCACACATGAAAGAAAAGCACGTGAAGCTGTGAAACCAAATGAGCTACCCCCAAACCTGGATTTTACAGAAGATACAATTTTGAAAACAAAATCGCGCAGTTTTGGGGGTTCATCATGCACAAGATCTAACTCAAAGTGAACTGTGCTATGGACGGGCAAACATGCAATTTCCAACTGTGGTTCCTCAGATGTATTATACTTAGAAGCAAAATAGTCCAAGAGGACTTGGGAAGCACACAGTTCCAAACCTAGGTTGGGGACTCTCAGAAAAGTCGGTTTGTCAATATGGGTACAAACCAAATCTAGGTTGGGTGGAAGGCCATCAGATTGTGACTTATGTAGGACGATAGGCACATCATTATTAATCAAATCAAAATCTCCTAAATCATCTACACATGTCACATCATGCTCACAATCATCAATCAAATTAGCAAGTTCACACTCAGAATCATCAGAATCATCAACAGTAAAATTGACATTGGAATTAACCCAATTAGGGGGTATCTCGGCTAACCAAGAACACCTCAACAGTAATACCCAGCCCTCAATTTATACAAAAAAGGAATGACGAACCCTAATTCCCAAAACCGAGAAAACTAGGGTTAGGGTTTACCTAAAATTCTTCACCCACGTCGACGACCCATGCTCTCTTCTTGTTCCTCCTGCTCTTCCCATGCTTCTATTGCTTCTTCTTCCATCTCTGTCATGCCTATAACTCTATTTCCCTAATTTCAAAACCCTAAATTTGAGAGGGTTTGTGAAACTAGCGAAATAGGCTAATAGGATGGATGGGTTTCGATGTCTTTGATGTAGGGTGGCTATGGTGTTTGGTGATGAAGCGGCAGTGGCAGAGGTGGTGTTCTGGTGGTGGCAGGACATGGTGGAGGTGATGGAGTTGCAGAGCAGCTCTCTGCAACAGGGTATGGAGGAGAAGAGGTCGAGTGATTTTGGGTTAGGGGGCGTTTGGCTAGGGGTATAGGGTGTTCGATACTTAGGTGTTAGGCGGGTTCAGCGAGGTTCGATGATCTGCGACAAGGAGCGATGGATGGGAAGATGGTAGGTGGATCTGACGGCGATGCGGAGGCAGGCGATGAGCGACCGTCGGATGAAGAGATACAACGAAACGAACGGTACTTGATGGAGTTAGGTACTGTAGTGTAAGGCGGAGATATCAAACTTCGATGAACAGCAAGGTAGCGACCGTTGGATTCAACTACCATCTAATCTGAAGGCTTGGAATTTCAGCGCTGTGGTGCTCGGCAGAGACATCATATTTTGATGATCTATGAAGGAGCGACCGTCGGATGCTTCTGAGAACTGATCTGATGGCTGAGAACGGAGGCGCTTTTGTGTGTAGAAAATGAGGTTGTGCGCACCATTCTTCGCGGTTTCCTTGCGTAATTTCTCCCGGCTTTTCACTACTTTTCTGCTCTTTTCGCTCCGCGACTCATCCGAACTTTATTTATTACCTAAAAATGCAAAATTAATTAATAAAAATATTTATTCTTGAAAACAATGAAAATACAGAATATGGGATAAAATGTAGAATTAATGCACAAAAGATGAGTTAAAATGCCAACAAAAAGGGATAAAAATATACAATATTTGGCACTCATCAAATACCCCCAAACCTGAATTTTACTTGTCCTCAAGTAAAACAAAACTAGGGAAATCCTAACTATACCACTGTCGCTGGTCTCTCGAATGCATTTAGCGTATGCACTAAGCCTTTTAAACCACTAAGTGTCCCTAGTGGACGAGTTGAAGTCTCGTGAAGGTTTACCAGAGGTGTGCCTACAAAACCTAAGGACAAAATATAAGCTCAGATTCCATCAAACGTGACATGTGCAAAACAGTTTAAGCTCACAGCAAAATGGAGATGTCAATCTAGCTATCGAAGGCACAATCCTAGCACTGATAACAAAAAAAGACATGTGATAAGAGTGTAAAGTGTATCTACACATGTGTAAAGAAAGATCTGAAGTTATGACTACTAATCACCAAGAGATAGTTTCTCAGGCTAAGAACTGAGGTCGAAATCTAGCTAGATGTCCGGACTTTACGAGAATTGTGAATGAGTTGGAGGTATTTCACAATTACTCGCGTTGTACATCAATGGCATACACCCTCCTTGCTTACAACACAAAAACACAAAAGATGACTATTTACATGACTCTTATTTACATTGACTATTCTCTTTTATTTTTGGAACAAGAGAGAATGGAATTGATAAATACTTGATTTTTTTGGTATTTTTCTGATATATTTTTTTTTTTTTTTTTTTTTTTACAAGGAAACACTTTTGATACATAACAAAAAGAAACAAAAGATTACATGACACTTTGCAAGAGGTAGCCCTTTTTGATGCACCCAGTTAAATTCGATGGTTGTTTTTCTTAATGTAACCTCCACCTTCTATCCCAACCAACCAAAGAACAAGCTAGTCAAGTTTCGTTCAGTATTCTAAAGTGATTGGCAATCGTAACTTCCTATCCAACACCTTGAAGATCGAGGCCATACATGTATTGGTAGATCGTGTGCGTGCAAATTTCTTATCACTATGTGAATTGTGCTAGAATCAGGGTGCCTAAATATCTAGACTAAGACTCCTAATAAAAATACATATTTGCACAAGAGTCAACATTTCAAGGTAAATGAGCTCCATTTTTTATGATTTTTCATTTTTTAATTTTTTTGAATTTTGATTTTTCAATTTTTTTTTTTGGAATTTTTCAATTTTTTCAAAAAGAAGAAGGAGTTCGTTTTCAATTATGGCATATTATCATGGTATCTACTCTATACCCCCAAACCTAAACTAAACATTGTCCTCAATGTTTCAAAATATGGAAAGAATAAAAATGCAACATATGGAAAGGGACATGTTGAGTAGAGTAAAAGGAGAGAGAATACCCGATTGTACGGTGGTAGCTCGATTAAAACTCCGTTATTTCAAGGCAAAAATCCAACATATTTCAACCGAGATCATATTGGATTAGCAAAATATATACAAAAGGAACAAAAGGGTTTTTAAAATTTTATCTACTGGATTATATACAAAAATTCACTATATACATAAAGTCTAAAGAGTTGAGGATCAACCCAAAAGACAAAGTGTTGAAACATAGAAAGTTTCAAAACACTAAAATTGGACTGAAATGGGAGTGAGAGTGAAAAACCGAATGAATCACCCCTAAACCTAAATTGTTCAACAGGTTTACTTTTAAGCACAAAATCTTTTAATTTTAGGGGTTCGGGATTCAAAAGGTCTAACTCATAATGGACTGTTTTCGGGATGGGCAAAGAAATGCATTCCAACTGTGGCTCTTTAGAAGTGTTATATTTTGAAGCAAAATAGTCCAAGAGGACTTGGGAGGCACACAGTTCCAATCCTAGATTGGGAATTTTCAGAAAAGTTGGTTTAAATTTTTTGTTGCAAACCAAATCTAGGTTGGGTGGAATAATCTCAATTTGAGATTTAGGTAAGAAAGTGGGTACATCTAAATTATTTTCATGGGTAAGATCAATAGTACCAACACATACTTTCCCTAAATCAGAAACAGGTAAAACATGCACACATTCATCGAACAAAACATCAAGACCTAAATCAGTATCATGATTGTTCGAAGTACTCAAATCATCACCGGAAGAAATAACATTTTGTGACTTAGGCAAGGAATCAGACACATCAAATTCGTCCTCATGCATAATAAAATTAGTGTCTACAGAAGATTCAACTATTCCTATGTCATGTTCATCTTCACAGAAGAATTGTACAAGCCCCATATTAGAATCAAAATCATATGAATTACAATGAGTATCAGAAGAAACAACATTCATGAAGGTTGAGGCTGAGAAGCCATATGTTATTGAACCAAAAGGTTCCACAATATTTTCAGCAAAAACATGTTCTTCTAACATATCATTATCATCATAATCATCATCATGGTAACATGCATATTGATCCTCATTAAAAGTGGTGGTGTCCTTAGTCGATTCATGTTCCTCTAAATCAGGTTCATATTCAATATCATTTAGATGAATGGGACTGGACACTTCATTAGGGACAACATGCATTTCCTCATGAATTTCCTCCTTTTGTAGTTGAAGCAAAATCTGATCTAACTTCGCCTGAATGCGTGACATAGTTCTATCAGAATTTTGCTCACCGAGTCTGAGAGCTTCTACGGTGGAGTATAAATTCATGGGAGTACAAAATTCTTCATGTTCAAATTGTGGTGAATGGTACATGTGTGCATGGTCATTAGGGTTTACAAAATATTGATCACAACCTTCGAAAGGTTGATTATGGTCCCAATGACTACCAGCCTCACAATTTGTGGGCATTTCATAATTTGGATTTTCATGGTATCCCCTAGATTTCCTAAATTCATGCAAAACATAGCAATATTCATCAGGGTGGTCTAAACCACCACAAAAGGTACAAACATGCATATTAGGTTGGCTAGGTTGATACATGGGTGAATAGTTATACGGGTTTGCATATTGAGGCTCATGACCTTGAAAAGGTCCATAATTATAATCCCTATAACTATTGACATCATGGTCTATGGGAGGCTCATAAGGTGAATCTTGCCCGTAAGCATCTCTAATAGATTTATTCCCAGAGGCAGACCAAAATCCAGACATGTCTTTGTTTTATGAAATAATCACACAAATCACAAAAAAAGTAAGGCCCAAGGGAGATGATAAAAATTTGGTTTAATTTGGGAGCAATTTTGGTTTTTGAAATTAGGAGCAAGCCCACATTGGTGGGAGAAATTGCTTTGTCAAGGGAAGGTGAACTAAGCCTACAATGTGTATGCAAACTGAAGCCCAATGTAGCTTTTGAAATAGCCTAACTGTTGCTTGTTTGGTCGGAGGCCCAGTTGGGCTTTCAAAAGTTCAGTTTTTCTAATTTAAAACTACAGGCCCAAATCAGTCTAACATCACAAGCCCACAAGCAATTAAACAAACAAGCCCACAAGTAATTAAGATTACAAGCCCAACAGAAAAATGGAAAAAATTATTACAAGCCCACAAATTAAAAATGGAAGCCCACAGGTTGGGTTCTCTTAATGGGTTTAGGCTTACTTGCTTAAGCACAGCCCAGCTGCTCAGTTTGGTTGCAAAAGCCCAGTTGGGCTTTGGATCATCCTAAGCTTTGGCTTTTCTGAGGCCCAGTTGGGCTTGGCTCAACTTGTTAAGCTTGGAAGCAACTTCAGCAGGCCCAGTTGGGCTTATGATTTGCTACTGATTGGCTTGTGATTTTTTTTTTTTTTCAGCAGCACAGTCCTGTTGGGCTTGGTCTTCAGCAGGCTCACCAGCTCAGGGCCTTGCAGCAGGAGCAGATCAACAGCAACAGGTGCAGAAGCTCACAGGATTCTTGGCCTGGCACCAGCAGGAGCACCACAGCAGCACAAGAGCACCAGCAGCAGCAGGTGGAGCAGCTCAGCAGCAATAGCAGCACCACAAATTCAGCACCACAAGTTCAGCAATAGCAGCTCAGCAGCAAGGCGGTGAACAAGAATTGTAATGCAAGATTGATTGCAAGAATGTAAAGATGACTAATATGCAAATATGATATGCAATCAGGACAGCAAGATGCAATGAGTATGCAATGCAAGGATGAATATGCAGGTGAGGCTAGATGAACTAAGAACAGCAAATAAGAATGCTTCGAAATCACAACGCCAAGTCCCCGGCAGCGGCGCCAAAAACTTGGTGTGGTTAGAAAACACACAAAAACTCTTGCAAGTATACAAGGCCAAGTTTTAGTATAGAAAGTAAGCAAGGGATCATTCCACAGAGACTTGGGGTGTATTGAAGTTTCCTAGATAGCTGAGCTAGTGACAGACAGTGAACTAAAGAACCAAAGAAAAAATCAGTGGCAGTGAGCCAAAGGCAGTGGCAAAGAATAAGAAAAACTAAGAACAATTTAATCAAAACAAAACATGGAAAAGAAATTGTGGAGGGGAAGTGCAGGGAGATGGATGAGAGTTTCCTTCACCTAGCCAGTTCACCTAGATTAAGTTTTTGTCAAATATCTAGTTAACCAACCTTACAGCCTTAGCTAACCCCTAGTATTGGCTGTCTGTTTAAAGCACAACCAATCACAGACTAACTAGGCAGTGGCTCACTAACTAATGTAGCTAATGAATTCCTTAGAACCACCACAGACCCCTAGCATTAGTGGTCTTCTTACAGCACCACTAATCACAAATCAGGTGATCTTTCAAGAATCCAACTAGCCTAAACTGTTTTAAGCTCAGCAAAAACCATCCTAATAGCTAACCATCATGGTTCAGTTCTTTTCTCATCCTAGAGGGGAATTAGAACATGTTGCAGTTAAGAGACCTCATGGTTGTCAAGCATCAAACCTCAGAATAAGAACATGTGAGATGAACAGGGGACTTACAAGCTCATGTGTAGAAACAAACACACAAACTAATTAAGACAAACATAACATGGATAATACAATCACACAGAACACAACAGGAAATAACATAACATAACAAACATAACAGGAGCATAACAATTAACAGGAAACAAGCATAACATGACATGAAACTAAGCATAACAGGAAGCAAATAACATGAGCAAGAAACTGAAAATTGAAATTTAGCAGGACATGAGAGTCCTGGATGTAGGCTAGTCCAAACATGACTATTACAACACACCACAGTGCTATTTATATCCACAAGCACAATTAGGGTTCTACCCAAAAGAAATCAGTGAAGTTATGGTTTCACCCAAAAAGTGAAATTAACTCACCTAACCTACTGACAACAGCCCTAATACGTCGACCCATGCCTCTAATTATACATTCAATCACTTTCCCCCAATTATCCCCAAATTATGAAATTAGGGTTTATAAGAAATAAAATCAATCCATACCTAATCTCTGAAAACTGCTACTGACTTCGACCCATGCTTCTCCTTAGTCTCCTTATGCTTCCCACGCCTCCAATTGATGCTTTAATCATCATATATATCACCAATTTCTCACCTAGGGTTTTAGGCAGAGAGATGAGAAATTGATGTTGTAAATGATGATTAAAGGGATGGTACGTGATGGGTTTAGGTAGAATAGAGAGTTGGTGGTATGGTGGTGTTTGGTGGCGGTGTGGTGGTGGCAGTGGAGGTGAAGAAGACGGTGGCAGGACATGGTTCTGCTGTGGAGAAGATGGTGGAGAGGGTATGGCTCGATGGTTTGGGAGAGAAGGGGGGGGTGTCTGGTTAGGTGGGTGGTGCTCGGTCACTAGGGTGTAAGGCAGGTGTATCTAGTTTTGATGTTCTGTGACTCTGAGCTGCGAGATGCGAAGATGGTTGGTAGATCGGACGGTGATGCGGAGGTAAGCGATGAGCGACCGTTGGATTATATGATACAACAAAATGAACGGTACTTGATGGAGTTAGGTACTGTAGTGTGAAGCGGAGATATCAAACTTCGATGAACAGCAAGGGAGCGACCGTTGGATTCAACTACCATCTAATCTGAAGGCTTGGAATTTCAGCGCTGTGGTGCTCGGCAGAGACTTCAGATTTTGATGCTCTATGAAGGAGCGACCGTCGGATGCTTCTGAGAACTGATCTGATGGCTGAGAACGGAGGCGCTTTTGTGTGTAGAAAATGAGGTTGTGCGCACCATTCTTCGCGGCTTCCTTGCGTAATTTCTCCCGGCTTTTCACTACTTTTCTGCTCTTTTCGCTCCGCGACTCATCCGAACTTTATTTATTACCTAAAAATGCAAAATTAATTAATAAAAATATTTATTCTTGAAAACAATGAAAATACAGAATATGGGATAAAATGTAGAATTAATGCATAAAAGATGAGTTAAAATGCCAACAAAAAGGGATAAAAATATACAATATTTGGCACTCATCAGATCAGCCCAACCTCGGAGTATGTCATTTCTGCCATCTAAGCCAACGTTTATAATTAGTACACCTTCAGCCATGACGGAAGAAGAGGAAACCACTCGTTAGAGATCATAAAGGACTACGTAATCACGTTATGATAAGGATCAAAGCTCATTCGACTGCCATATCGTCGTGATAATCAGAAAAATAAGACCCAATATTTGGGACCATAATAATGATCAATGTGGTGACTGAATAGAGTTCCACTGCAATAATGAGATATTGAATTGGAGTTTATCACCAATCGCTATGGATATACATACAAATATCTCCAAAGATGACAGAAAAATCACTTGATTTTGTGAAAAACAAAGTTCCGACGATATAGATGTTCGTATACTATAAATGGTCACTAATATCTTAGGCCATGAAAGAAATACATGGTGATGTAAGAACTTTAACACAAAGGAAAATTTAACTCGAAAAATATCAGCTCGGGAAGTGACAACCCAAGAATGATAACTTGTTATTAATGTGAGAATCCATCTTTGGTCGCCACCCAATATATGGAGGAGAACTGCCCACACGATCAACTCGGACTCGCATACTCTACTCATATCTGACCACCTTGGATCAAACCCTCGATCACTGCTCTACACTGCGGCCTCGGCTCCAGATAGCTCGTCTCGGGACAACAAGAAGATCGAAAATCCAAACAAGAAGACTGATCGCTTAAAGAATATGTACGATCGATGCACAACAAAATGATCCAGTTCACTTCATCCCGAATAATTATGCCAGACAGACTGCGAGCAACTCATAAAAAGGGGAGGATTCTTACACTCCCGACTCTGATCTTTGATAGCCGTTACCTTGAATAAAAACATTTATCTCACATCTTGGTAGAAATAGCATTCAACTTAGTCGAACGAGAACAGACCAACGATAGGAAACATGACAAACTTCTGCACTTATCTGAGATTTGAAAAAACGAATTCTTGTTGTTTAGTGTGTAAGACATGAATTGCTTGTACTTCCCGCAGCTTTGAGTTTTCAAGCTTGATTTAATGCCTAGCAACGATAAAATGACACTAAATGAGAACTATAGGACATGTGTTGTCATAGGACGAGGATGATGTCTCAATCTCACTATAAAGTTTGGAAATAGACCGTGAATATCGATCCGTGCTTATCCGCTATGAATTCAAGAATCTCATTTTTGTTTCTCTAATATTAGTGGTTGTCATTGTTAACGTACAGTGTCTGTTGTTGAAATTTTAGGGAAAGTTTTGGTCAAGATGCGTTCTACATATCTCAGACAAATCATACTGTGCAACATCAATCAACACGATGATGGTCAATAAGCTCGTTTGTAACAATAGTAATTAACCGAGGCCTCCAGTATCTCGAGGCATCTCAACATGCACCCACTCACGCCAGGTCAGTCGGGGCACATACAATCCACTCGGACTCCAGTATCTCGAACCAGAAACGTCTGTGACCAGCCTGTATCGGGCAATCATCCTCTTCGGGCGACAACTGAGAATGCTTTTCCTAACTGTTGCATCCCAACACATAGAAGCTTGCCGCGATGCAGAATTAAATTTCAGGATAGCTCCAGATATGACAAGTCAAGGATTGCTCAGATAAGCTTGTCTCGAAACAACAAATTGGACATCACACTTTACTTTTCTTATCTGTTGACTACCTTTGCTAATTACTTACATGGAATACTCTAAGGAAGGTCACCGAGCCATAGGAATTCATTAAAATGAACTCAAGAATTCTGCAAGAAACTCAGAAGCTCGAAAGTCCAAACATGAAGACCCTGATTGCTTAGAGAATCTGCACAATGAAGGCACGACAGAATGATCCAGTTTTCTTAAGTCTGCGAAGTTCATTAGGATATGCCAGTCGGACTATGAACAGAAATCAGTCATCTCGGGACAAAGCAATATACCAAGCTATTGCGCCTACTCGTGTCGGGGAGTATCCAATACATCTCGGGTCCTAGTAGTGAACACTTCTTCGTTGCGAATGATCATAGTGATAGCAGCCAACTCGGACTGATCACATTGTCGATTCCAGCTTGCAAGGCCCATCAAATTACGAGCGACACCTAAGGAAGAGGGAGAATCCTCTCCCTCTTGTCTCTAGATCTTTAATTGCTGATAGTTTGAGTAACATCTGCAAAAACTCTTGAGAAGGCGCCGATTGAAACCACATGACTAGTCCAGCAAAGAGCTTCAGAAATTGAGAATTCTATTTCCGAATGTCGTGATCGGTTTTCTTATAGCAAGAATAAAAGGCTAAGCATTTTTTATCTTAGAAACTTTCTTTACCTAGTGTAACATGCCACAATATTCGATTGATAGTGCAGATATAATCTTCTATCTCATTTGCTAGTGTTTCCGTATACTTTAGATTCCCAGGATGGCGTACAACACAACTGGACACGATAATACAAACTGTCTTATGGGACCTTTGAGGTTAATCGGGCGAGATACGCGGTGACATGATGGCGTGGGAGATTCGGCGATACTTGGAGCAACGTGTGACTGAGACAGTCCTCTAGTGTGTGACACTGAACGAACAATGAGCAAATGCTTCTCCAAAGAACCAACTCACGACTACTTCCTTCCCGTTTCAACAAATCGGAAGCAAGTCATTCCGGGCCAACATGAAACAACTTGGGCATACCCTCGATCAGTAAACAGTAAATCATCTCGGGCATCATCAGTACGGAATCGATTACCTCGCTACAACGGCCGACTGCAACTTTGGGAAATAACACAACTGACTTCTTATCGAAATCTTTCGAAGACACCAAGCCTGATTACCAGTGAGACGCTATCTCACCTTGTCAAAGTGTATAGCCGGGGTGAAACCTGAAACGGAAGAAACTAGGACAAACAACGGAAAGAACACATTCTTTGAAGAGAAATAACTACGGGACAGAGTTCGGAGGTTGACAGTAAATTTGTGCCAACTTGTAAAGTCACAAGTCTGCAGTGAGTCACGAGATAACCGATAACTCTAACATCCGGAAAAGAAATTGCAAATTGTGGCAACCATGTGATACCGAAACTGAATATATGAAGAACACAATATGTGTTGGATCAAACGTACAACGGTAAGAAGATGATGTGACAAACGCAGCGACAAATTATTCGTACTCAGGTCATCAAATGGAATGGCCCGTGATGGTCCAAAGGTTTTGGTCCCGACCAAAACTATCGAGTCGAGGTTACCAATACACGAGATTATGGTGACTAAATAACCTAGGGGACGCCTTGGGTTGTTAGCGTATTGTAACACACGGATCATTCGTACTCGGGTCATCATATGGAATGATCCGAGGTGATCTAAGAGTCCTGAACGAGTCAGGAGCTAATTGTAATGGTCATTCGTACTCGGGGAGACACCAGTGTGGAAGTGCCGAGGTGACTTACACTCGAATGGTCATTCGTACTCGGGAAAACGCCAGTGTGGAAGTGCCGAGGTGACTTACACTCGAATGGTCATTCGTACTCGGGGCAGTGGCAGTGTGCAATTGCCGAGGTGAGTTACAGTCGACTGGCTATTCGATACTCGAGGCGGTGGCAGGGTGCAAGTGCCGAGGTAGCCTAAGGGTTCTGGTGGTTGGAAACCAGCAACCGATTATCAAGGAATAAGTACTTGATAGTCGAGCATACAACATTGCTCCCATCGCAAGTGTGATTGATTATCAAGGCATGAGTACTTGGTAACTCACTTGATCCGGGATAGTCGTTTGATGGCACCCAGGATATTCGGGCTATAGAACCTAGGCAAGACCTAATACACATCCATTGGGTCAAAGCACCAATGATGAGATACCTCAATAGGGACATGGCATTGGGTCCGATGACCCTCCTTGTTGAGTGTGTTCGACAGATATGGAATATTAACTAATGCCTACTTTGAAATGCTTAGTATTAAAGGAAAACATGTGCGCTAAACTACGAACACTCATAAAAGCTGCAAGGGCGTCGCACATTTTGTAATGAACTTAATTGTCAAGGGAAAGTGGTACTTGGAGGATTCATTGGGGAACCCACAGGGGCACGCGACGTATATCATCAACCGGGGAAACACAATGGTGAGGAAATACCTACCAAGTCATCAGCATATGAAACTTGAATAACGCGTTAACAGGGGATAACATGAACCAAGGAGGCTACATACAGGGACACGGAAGATAAGAAGAGTAACTGTCTTAGTCGAGAATTGTCAACAAAAAAAGCTACGGACCGAGGTCACCAACCAAATGAACGTTGCAGTGAGACGAATGATGCAATAAGATTACGGAGTTTCCCGAGTTTCTGAATCAAACTAAAGACTGCAGCAATGAACTATGCTGTATCGACATCACTAAAAATCACAAACAAGTATGAGGCAGTCGCGAGGCAGGGCAGTATATAGCTTGCGGCTAGCCTTCTCACACCATTGAAAAATGCAGCGAAACAATGCGCCCAAGTGTGTGGACTTTCCAGGTCGAGAAAAGGAACTTATGGACTTCATCGTCAGCAGAAAGACCAAAATCTATCACCGAAGAGACGAGCTAAGTATCGCTTATCTCCAAGGATGCAAATTGTTTTAGATAAAGGGGACATGTCATCCATACATTTCGGTTCCTCATCGGCCACTATACAATCTCAACTGATTACTCATTCGAATAGTGCTAAAACAGGAGATTAAGTACTTTGTGCACAGATCTGGACGCATATCTTCGGGTGAGAATAAAGACGTGGGAGCTAAGGACAAGAGCTAGTCTAGGTCTCAATTGTTGTCTCAAGACTCCGCAAATGAATAGGGACAAGTACGCGTACTAGGAAGGTTCTAATGGTATTCCTTTGCGCACTCCCTTCAACAACATTGGAGAGTCACAACACCGCGAGAAAAATATTTTGGAGGAGCGCGAGAAAACCCTCATCTTTTGAAGTGAATCGAGGACACCAATATCGCAAGTTGGTTCACAAGACAGCTAAGTATCACCTATCTTAAGTAACTGTCTACTGTGTGTATTCAGTGGTTATTATTTGCATAATCACAATGACAAGGTGAATACGTATATGAGGAAACTTGACATGCCATTTAGATAACTTGAGTAACTTTCATATATATTTTCGCTTTAGATAAAAAAATATTTTCCTGATTTATACTATGAGCATGTTTAGTGAATAACATCGCGAGTACGGGAACAATCGGTCACATCCTTAGAGTCGTATGGAAACAAGTTTGACCACAAAAATGCTAGAAGTTAAAAAACTCATTAGATTTCCGAATTTAAGGATTTAATGTGAGCCTCTCGAGGCATAGCGTGAACCTTCCATTGCTTTTTTCAGTTAACTGAATAGTCAAACGGGTCGATTCACTGTGATGTTTATGCTAACAACAAATTTTTGATTTCGCATCGTAATATACTTGAGATATAGAAATTGTCATTTCTCCTCATAAGCAGAAACAACTCATGTCCATCTGGAGAGCTTCAACTACGATTCGACAAGAAATGATGCCTGATGAACCAGTAAAAGTCTGAGCATAGACCACCAAGGAGAAACAACAACTTCGAACATGATGAGTGCATGGCCCAGAGTATAATCAGTTCGGGGATGCTCCATGTATACTTAAGGCAAAAGAATAGCAATCCAACACGAAGAGAGCGGCGATTACCAAGGGAGACTGATAGCTCGGGGCAGAGGTCACAGTTCAGTTCACAATTATTAGTTAAGACTAGACAGTACACCCGACGGCACCAGAGTTGCAAGGAATAGAATATCACGGCACGACGACAACAATCAGCAACCTTTGAACCAAGAGTTGCTTTGAAACTTCGCACAAGAATAGGGGCAAGTATGCATACTGCATACACAGTTTGTATTCTTCTGCTCAGTTCCTTCAGCAACAATGTGAAGCCATGCAGCCCACCGCAAAGTACGTCTGATGCACCATTCAGCCGAAATTATCGACCTACCCCAACAAAAGACCCACAACAGAGGAAGACACCACTAGACTAGTATCAAAAAAGGAAGTCAGTTAAATCCGAGAAGAACGACTCAACATCAGAATTTCCCAACAAGAGTGCAACCTTAAAGCGATAGTCAGCAACACCAAGAGAGCTGATCACCAAAGTTAGACACAATTGAATAGTCTCTTCGAATCATGGACCCTCTGTATTCATTTTAACGAATTCGACTCGTTAACACACTCCAGAAACCAACACCATTTTGAGCAAGTGCTAAAACAACTGTCCCGAAGAGAACCGCTACCATCCAGAAATTTCAACTCCAGATGAAGCCGGTTCAGAAGTATAAGTATACTCGAGAATTTCAAATCAACCCTTACAAGACGAGACACTTGACTCCGAGACGACCATCTATGACAGCACGATTTGAATTCGTTTACAAAATCGAGAAAAGCCAGAGCCGAGTAAAGAGGAAATAAGCACGCAACATCGAGTACAGTTGAAAGAACCAATCGGAAAGTACAACAAAGAGCGGAACCGAAGACAGTAATATGCCTAATCGGGAGGCCAGATCCAGACATCTCGAAGCCCAACAAGAAGCCCAAGTAGCCATTATCAAGCAGTTTACATAGAATCAATAAGTCAAGGCCCGAAGAAGAAGTATCAAACGCAAAACAACAGCAAAAACAACAACACAGTTGCATGACCCGAAGGATTTTCTTAAGGATTGCTCTTCGATCAAACCTCAAGAAAAGGGGCATAAATGTAGGTGTAAATAATCCACAGGGCTAGGTGGCAAGATCCTAAGCTAAGTTGCACCAGGAAACAAAGGAAAAGAAGCACCGAATAACTTGAGCATGTAAGAAGAAATAAAAATCACGTGGGCCGAGTGTGACAACCACCTAGCTGTCGGATGTGACAAGTCTTCAATCATCTGACAAGACTAACGGGAGATCAGAAGGTACTTGGTCAAGCAAAGGAAGCGAGTCAAAACAAAGGGACGAGAAAGGAGAGGGTGACATCAGACCAAATAACATCAAGGGATCGGCCTCGGGTATAACTCCATCAGGAACCTGAACCACATCGATCCACAAACAAGTCGGGGAGCATCAAGATAGGCCTGAGGAGGAACAACAAGATAGATACACCATGACTTATGTTGTAACTTCGTTGTATCCCAGTCTTAGCCTATAAAATATAAGGGCTTGAAGAGAGTAAAAGGCAGGTTGTAAAGGAGAGAAAGTTCACACTTAGAAAGAAAAGAAGTCATTATGGTGAGAGATCATCACTTGCAACCAAACTTGAAGTAATATTAATCACTCCTTTCATCCCGTGGACATAGATAATCATGCCGAACCACGTATATCTTTATGTTCATGTTTGTTCATGCATCTTTGGTTTAGTTTAGTACTTTCACCCTTGGATGTAGTGTGTGATTTTATGCTACTACAATAATCAAGAGAGAAAATATTAAACCAATGGCGTCGTCTTTCTCCCTATCTATGCTTGAATGTCTGCAGCTTCTTCTCCTTCTCTCGCTGTTGCCGCCTCTGAAAACTCAAAAACCAGATAATCCTCTGACCCGACCTCTCCCTATGTGTTTCTCTGTTGAACTATATGTAGATGTTGCGAGAAAACAAGACCTAGCAAATAATTGCCAGGCCCAGTCCAAACTCCACCGAGAACAACCCAACACTTCAGCCAACTTCCTTCTCAATTGCTCAGTCCGTAGATACTCCACCGTCCAACCAGCACCAGCATCTCAAGTAGTGCTGCCAAGTGATTCTCCATCTTGGCTACACTTGACAAATTCCAGTCGACACACAACTCCAGCATTCTGACCTTCTCCGTTACCTCTGTTCACCGGCAGAACCAACTCCCTGGGGCTAATTTCTAAATCCAACTTCTTTATGTTGTTGTGCCAATCTCCGTCACCAACAAACCTAATTTCCATCCACAGCACCTTCCTCCATTCCCTGAACTTTTAACTCGAGTCTCCATGTCTAACTCAAACTCACACTCCATGTATATCAACGACTGTACAGCAGCTCCATCGTTCGAGTAGAAGATCGATGCCATCTCCAGATTTCTCTCCATGTTCTTCCATGTATACAGCCAACACAACCACCACCTGCAATCATCTCGTTCTCAAACTCGAGCATAGCACCAACTCCGTCATGTTTCAATATAAATCTCGTCACCACCAATTCACTTCACTCGACCCAAGCCCTGGACTCCATCTTGGCAACAGAAGCTCTTTTGTTTGCTCCATCGACACACAACGAACGAACTCCAGTGAATAATCCAGCTCCGGCCACTTCCCATTCAACATGCATACCTTAGTTTTCTCGCTGCTGCTTCATTTCTCAATCGAGATTTGCAGTCCAAACCAATTTCGAACCACATCCTTCTATATATTACCAGCAGCTTCTCCAACTAATCTAACTAGTTTCTGCCGGTCGAACTTCCAAAATGATAAGATGAAGAAGGGATATGGTGTAGGCCCAAGAAGTCCGTACTCCCCTATGGTCAGAAACATACATATGTCTCCAGGACTTCAACATCTTGGGTGTACCAATTTTAACTCTTGGTGGGCTTCCATGCAGTGCATTCTCTGGCCTGAAATAGTTAGGTTGTTCCGCAACATTAACTAGGCTGTCTTTTTGGTGCCGAGAACTGCAACATCTGTGCTTTGAGTCACAAATGCAATAACAAGGAAATACCAATTGGTCGTACAAAGAATATATTAGAGACAGTCTATTCCAGTGGAACTAGTCAATTGTCTGTTTGGTCATATTTGGTAATATAAATTATAATTTGGTCCTAAAAATTATGGTTTGGTCCTAGGGTGATGTCATGGATGATGTAAATGTCACCTTGTAGTGGCAGAAACACCCTTTTGGATAAGGACCATATATATAGTCAAAAAGTAAGAGACAATAAATTATTATCCGATTTACTTTCTCTCTCATCTTTCCAGATCTAATCTCTCTCTCTTTTTCTTTCTTCTTCTTTTTCCTCCTGTTAATAGCGTCTCCATTTTTTTTCTTCTATTTTTTTCTTTCTGCTGATGTAAACGATGGTGATGAAGGTGAAAATCGATTTAGATATTTAGATCGGTAGTTGTAGACGATGAATACGATGATGTTGGTACTGTTGAATACGATTTTTTTAGGTTTTTTTTTCTTTTTCATGCTGCTGTTGACGATGAAGATGATGAAGATATGTTGTTGCTGCTGCTGTTGACGATGAAGACGATGGTGTTAATCTTGTTTTTGATGATGATGATGAAGAAGATGAAGACGATGGTGTTAATCTTGATTTTCTTTTTTTCTGCTGCTGTTGACGATGAAGATGATGAAGAAGATGAAGATATTTTGTTGCTGCTGCTGCTGTTGACGATGAAGACGATGGTGTTAATCTTGATTTTGATGATGATGATGAAGAAGATAAAGATCTTCTACTGCTACTGCCGTTGATGATGAAGACGGTGGTGTTTTTGAAGACGAAGATGTTGTTGTTTTTGTTGAAGACGACGAAGATGATGATGCAGTTCATTCCAGAAATGAACTCTGCTTTTATATGGAGTTCATTCCAGAAATGAACTCTGTTTTTATATGGACTTCATTTCTGGAATGAACTCTGTTTTTTTAGGTTTTTAAATGGAGTTCATTTCTGGAATGAAGTCTGTTTGTTTAGGTTGTTATATGGACTTCATTTCTAGAATGAACTCTGTTTTTTTAGATTTTTGTATGGAGTTAGTTTCTGGAATGAAGTGTGTTTATTTAGGTTGTTATATGGAGTTCGTTTCTGGAATGAAGTCTGTTTATTTAGGTTGTTATATGGACTTCATTTCTGGAATGAACTGTGTTTTTTTAGGTTTTTATATAGAGTTCATTTCTGAAATGAAGTCTGTTTATTTAGGTTTTTATATGGAGTTCATTTCTGAAATGAAGTCTGTTTATTTAGGTTGTTATATGGACTTCATTTCTGTATTGAAATCTGTTTTTTTTAGGTTTTTGTACGGAGTTCATTTCTGGAATGAAGTCTGTTTTTTTAGGTTTTTGTATGGAGTTCATTTCTGAAATGAAGTCTGTTTTTTTATGTTTTTGTATGGAGTTTATTTTTGGAATGAAGTCTGTTTTTTTTTTAGGTTTTTGTATGAACTTCATTTCTGGAATGAACTGCTACAAGAAAATAAATAAAAATTAACACGAAAGGGTATTTTTGTCAGTTTAATATTTTTAAATAATTATGGACCAAACAGTAAAGACGTTTGACCAAAGGACCAAACAGACATGGGCCCACCTAAAAAATGGCCAAACAATATTTTTCCCATGCAATAATAGCTTTCATTTAGTCGTTATTCTCCGAATGGTCAGAATTGTTCCTACTTTCTACAAAAGCACTAAAATAATGTCATTAGCCAAAATATCGAGTCCTAACTAATATAAATATGGGCATAAAATGTAGCACTTACGTGCTTATCAATACCCGCACACTTATATTTTGCTGATCCTCAAGAAAAACAGAACAAGACCCGTTCCACAGCTGGTCATGAAATGATGAGAAAAAGAATAGACCCGCTCAACAACTGGTCATCATAATTTATTTATTTACCTTTTTTTTTTAGACACGCTCTACAGCTAGTCATAATATGATAATAAAATACATAAAATAGACACGCTCAACATCTGGTCATAATTATTATTTTATCTTTATTTTTTTAATTTTTTTTTAGACCCGCTCAACAGCTGGTCATAATATACCTGCAAACCTACAATAGACCCACTCAACATCTGGTCATAAATTGCAAGAAAACTCCTGAAAGAAAAGTAAAAAGTTATCACTCCCCCACACTTAAACATTACATTGTCCTCAATGTAATTGAGTCATCGAAAGTAAAAATTAAGATGGGAAATTCATAATATGCGAAAATAAACAAATAAAAATAAAACGAGAAAATAGAATTACCTACCGGAATATACATAAAGGATCCCCATAAACTAATAACCTGAAAATTTGGGGATCAACCCAAAATACAGTATTTACAAATGACAGCTTCACAATTATGTTATGAAAATGTGGGGACAGTGAAACTGTCAGAAATAGTGGATTACACCCAAACCTAGTTTTTACTACACATGGAAGTGCATAAAGAACAAAATATGGGAATTCTATTGAGACTGGAGAAATATCAATTGGTTCATGTACGGTATGATCAGGAACATGCAAGTCTATGGTCATTTGGATGCAAAGTGATCCAACAAAATTTTAGAAGCATACAATTCTAACCCTAAATTAGGTAACTTTTGGAAGTCTAGGGGTCTAGAAACAACCTCTAAGTCGGGTGAATGATCTTGCGAGATAGATTCATCTATGGAATTAGGCAAATCATATACACAATCATCCATACGGTCATCTATATGTGCTGTCTGGAATAGAGAGTCACTACAAGACTGATCATCATCATCATCATCATCATCATATAATTTTTGGCATTCCAGAACTCTCAATTTTTGTTCCAAACTAAGTGGTGTGTGTTTGTAATACTTCTCATATATAGTTAGAGGAGATTCTTCACTTACCATTTTTGGGCAAAAACTTCGTACCGTTGCCTATGCATATATTCACCAAGCGTCATCTCAGATGAGGTTGCCTGATAATTTGAATTTCTACGCTTATATTCCGTCAGTGTCATCTTAGGTGACGTCTCCTGAGAAAGAGTCACCATCCTCAAAAAGGTACGCGAAACAAAAATCTAAAACAGAAAACAAGTCAAATGGAACTAAAAATAAAATAAAAATACTAAAAAAATAAATAAAAACCAAGCTATTTACAAATCAAAAATACTAATTAAAATATTCCACAGCCGCTCCCTGGCAGCGGCGCCAAAAATTGATAGGATTCGGGAAAACCCTATATGAATAACCGCAATCGCACGGTGTCTAACTAGTAGACAAAGGAAAGTACGGATCGAACCCACAGGGAGCGGTGGAAATACAGTAACCAATATTCCTAATCGACTAACACATAAAAGATTATTTTTTTTTTGATATTTTTAGAACTGTAAAAACAAAGAAAATAAATTAAACTAATAAAATAGATCAATGGGAAACTTGGTAACCAGGGTTTATAGTGTCCACCACAACTTCTATTCAATTACTGAAATGAAACATAATCCATGAATTATTTATCGTTCGTTCTATCGACAACACCTATTATATGTATTAGAGTCGCAAATATCACTGGGACTCCTTAAGCATGACACATCAAAAGATTAAACGGAAGCATGCACCATCAAATTGCATTAGTGAGAAAGTTATACGAAACTAAAATATTGATTCACAAATATTACATGTTTCTTCGAAGCATAATCCATCAAAGATATTAACCCAAGCATGAAATTATCAAATAATGAGACAAAAATAAATTATGAACCTAACAATTACGTACAAAGGTTATTGTAACCGTGAAGCAACAACTCATATCATCGTTAAATCAATAAATAAAATCATAGAAGTAATCTATTCAAATCATAATAGTCTTTTGCTAAATATTATTCAATTGAAAGTAGCCTAAAACTCCATGTGGTTTCAAAAAAAACCCTAGTTCCAATAAAATTAGCAAGACAAGATTATGAATTTCTTAAAACCCATAAAAATAATAATCAAGAGAGAAAAAATTAAACCAATGGCGTCGTCTTTCTCCCTATCTATGCTTGAATGTCTGCAGCTTCTTTTCCTTCTCTCGCTGTAGCCGCCTCTGAAAACTCAAAAACGAGATAATCCTCTGACCCGGCCTCTCCCTATGTGTTTCTCTGTTGAACTATAGAGATATTTCTTATTTAGTCCAGTAATTCCGACCCGTGTTACTGGCTAGTCCAGAGGGATAACACATTATCGTTTGGTCCAATAAAGTTTAAACCTGCCTAAAATTACCTATCTACCCATAGACACGTTAAAAGTAATTTTCAGTTTCATTTTCGATTCTCTCTCTCTTGTTTCTTCAGTTACAGAACCGCTCCTTTAGACATTCAATTTCTTCTTTACCAATCGCTTATATCTCTTCTTTCTTCTCAATCAAACTCATCTAAAAACGATTTCGGAAATCATTAATTACAGAAAAATCATCAGTTCCTGACCTAATCAATTACATAAATCATCAGTTCCTAACCTAATTTTTATTCATTCAATTGAAGAGAAAAAATGTTTAGAACTATCAAGCGGACAATTACAGAAGAAATTGTAGAAGAAACCCAGGTAAAAAGAAGAAGAAAAAATGTTGATGATTCACCAACACAATCCTCCTCTGCTGCTAAATCTCCGACAACAAGGAGTATGAGTAAAGTTGGTACTCCGTCACGAACAAATGTTCCTCAGGTAGAAGGTAAGCAAAAATCAGAAGAAAGTAAAGCCTAATTTTGTACTTCATATTGACATGCAATACTTAGAAAACTGTTTTTGAATTTCATATTGACATGCAATACATATCAATATGTAGTGCTGATGAAAAACTGTAGATATGTAGTGATGTTCAACTAATATCCTACATATGCTCAATAGAATCACTACATCTCTGTATGTAGTGTTTGTTTTACATGTTTTCAACTGTTGTATATGCAATTTACTCTTACAGATTGACATGCAGTGTGTGTTTCTATGCTCAATGGAATCACTAGATATTTGTATGTAGTGTCTGGTATGCATGTTTTCATATGTTGTATATGTAATTTGAGACAACATATTGACATGCAATGTGTGATTCATATGTTTTTTGTTCAATAGAAACACAACATCTCTGTGAGTCATATGTTTTACATGTTTTTCATCTGTTGTGTATGTAATTTGACATGCAGTGTGTGATTCATATGTTTTATATCTGTACTACATATCAATATGTTGTCTGCAATTTGTAGTTATTGATATGTAATGATAGCATCTCAAATTGATATGTGTGCTACATATTATTATCTGCTTGTAATATGTAATGTGTACAAAACTTTTGGTTTACAAAAACAGCAAAAACCAATAGAAAGAAAGCAGCTGCTGCTCCTGAAGCAAAAAGCAAAAGAAAAACAGCAGCGGCAACTACTAAAGCAAAAGGAAAAACAACGACAACGGCTGCTACTGCTTCACCACCAGCAAAGGAGGACAAAGCACTTGTCCTGAGAGCTGCTACTCCTTCTCCAAAAGGAAAGGGAAAAGAAAAAAGGGGGAAAGCAAAAGCGCTCCTGAAAGAAGGTTTGTAATGTTAAAACTGAAGATAATTCTTAATAACGAGGGGGCGCTGCCCCCTCGACCCCCGTAAATTGTGGTTCATATGTAGTTATCAGTATGTAGTTATAAAATTACCAATATGTTGTGGTATTTGATATTTAGTTGTTTCATGTTCATGGTAGATCCATTAACTACATATTTGATATGGTGTAGGGGAAGTGAAGGGGAAGAAAGCAGTTTCCTTGAGAGCTGCTACTCCTTCACCAAAAACAAAAGGGGGGAAAGCAAATGTAGAAGGTATGTAGTACAACTACATATAAGAACAAAGCGTATGAATAATATGTATCCTTAATAACATATGTTTATGAGTATGTAATGATGCATTGTTGTGCTTGTTTTTGGTATTAAGTGTTTTTACATTTTTACTGTATCAAAGCAGATACATATGCCATACGTACTATTACAAATCGATATGTAGTTAAAATAATACGTAGTGGTATCTACTATTATATATCAATATGTAGAGGTAAATACTTATATTCTCATAACATATTACATATCAATATGTAGAGGTAGATACTTATATTCTCGTATGTACTGTTAATAATATGTAGTTTCAAGACTTGGTAGATATTACAACTACATATTGATGATGTAACTACATATTTGATATACCATATTGATATGTACTGTAATAGTTTTTGGTTCTTGTTATTGTGTAGGTGCTAATAAGCGTAAGAAAGGAGTTGGAAAACCACGAAGTTTATACCGTGGCGGTTTCAGGGGCTTGTGGGGGCTTGCGAAGACTATTAGGACCACTAAGAAGGCTATTGCGAAGTCCACTGAAAACCTTGAGTTGAGTGAGTTGCAAGTGAAGATGATTTCTGAAGCATCATTCGGTAACCTGTTCCTAATGTTCTGGTACACAATATTTGAGTTGGAACATTGGTTGAAGATTGAAGATGCAATGACGAAAATGTTACGCTGTTACGTTAGGGGTCAAGATCCAAACAAGCTTAGATTTGTCTTTAAAAGGCATGGCCAACCGAATGAGCTAGTATCCACACCAGAAGAAATGGCACTTATTTATGGGATGCCGAGAATTCTAAATAGGGAATATCTTGATTATAGGCTTACACAAGTCAATAAAAAAAGTGGATGGCGTGAAACAGAATTTTTCAAAAGGACTTTTCCTACTGATATGAAAGCTGGTGATAAAGTGACTAGGCCAATGATTGTGAAGGAAATCTTGAATATCCTTAAACGAACACCAATTAATCTGAAAAAGAAGAAGTCTGATGAAGAGTCTCTGCAAAGCGTGGGTGATCAATCAAATGAAGATTCTGAAGAAGACGAGGAAGACGAGGAAGATGCCGAAGATCTTGTTAGGCTTATCTGCTTGTATATGTGCACTTCATTATTTTTCGCTACAAGTGATGCAAATGCTTTGACTGAAAAATATATTGGTTTTGTTCTTGATCTTGAGAAGGCTAAGAATATTTCATGGCCTGACCTCATCCATTCTCATTTAGAGAAAGAGCTGAATGAAAACGTGGAATCCGTAGAACGCAAAAATGGTTGTGCTATTTATTTGTTGGTAAAAATCTATTTATTTGTTTATTCTACTTCAATTTTTTTTTGTTTTATGTGTTTTCTACATTTTGATAGTATATCTAATACTGCATATCAATATTTTGCAGCCATGGTTTGCGGAGCATACCCATTTGGTGACGCCCGAGGATATAGTGACAGTACCTGCAGGAATGTATGTGCCAAGAGTGGATAGGTGGAATCATAGAAAGATATGTGCTGAGTTCCTAAAGGATATTGATCTTTCTGAGTATCAGGTAAACTTGCCGTACATATTTTGTCATAATAAAAATATATATTGATAAGTACACGTAGTTCGACATATTGATATGTAATTATTAGCATATCAATATGTAGTAGTTATTAGCATATAAATATGCTACTACATATTAGCATATCAATATGTATTAGTTATTAGCATATCAATTTGTGGTGATACATATTGATATGTAGTTATTAGCATATCAATATGTAGTTCTCCCTGTGTATCTAATAGAGAAAGAACTACGACATGTTTTTTTTTTGGTAATATCTAATATGTAGTTGCTTTTTTACATTTATTTGATTTGTACCAGTTCCATGTTGATTTCAAAGATGAGATAACACACGAAGAAAGACAAATCCTTAATCGTATTTCAAGAAGGATTCAACAGGAAGCAAATGATGATGCTTTTTGTTTAGATGAGAATTCCGAATCGGAAAAAGAGAACGAAGAAGAGGAAGAAGAGAAGGAAGAAGAGAAAGAAGAAGAGGACTCAGTATTGGGGGGAGAAGATTGGAAGATTAAATACGATGATTTGAGGAATACAATATCTTCCAAATGGAGTGAATTCAACACAATGCAGCAAGAGGGCGTACCGGTTGACGCTTCAAAGCTTGAGTTCATGTTGCATGATATTTACCGGAAAGATTTCCCTTTGCAGAGAGAAGCCAGCCAGGAATATTATGTTAGCTTGGGATGTACACCTACTCCAAGAAACCCCAATGAAGATTTGAATGTGGACCAAATAGTTGAGAACGAAATGCAAGGTTCTCCGCAAGATCAAACAGATGCTAATGTCAACATTCCTGAAGTTGGTTTGTCAACACCGAAAGATCAAACTCATGTTAATGCCACCTCTGAGGTTGAATTGTAAACAACTTCAGTATTGAAGTTCCATGATGTTGAAGTTCCGCGTTCTGAGGTTAAAAATTGGGCTAAATCTAATTTGGAGCAAAAAGTCAAAGAGATACAAGAGAAAAAGGGCAAAGAAAACACACAGGTAAGTAGCATATTAATATCTATCTGTGACATATCAATATGTAGTGGTATCTACCATTACATATTGATATGTAACAGTACATTCTTGTATACCACTATCTATCTGTTACATATCAATATCTATCTGTTACTTATCAATATGTAGTGGTATCTACCATTACATATTGATATGTAACAGTACATTCTTGTAGTGGAACATATTTATATGTAACAGTACATTCTTGTGGTGGTAGACATAGCAAAAACTCAAGCTAAGTAGGTTTTTGTTGAAAGTTTCAATTGATTTTTGCAGGTTGATCAACTTGAAGTTAGGCAGAAAGCAGCAAAGGAGTTGCTTACAACTATGCTAGAAACGAAGTCTTCAGTCGTAGTTAATTCGCAGAAATTTCCAGAGTATAACGCCGGATTGGCGGCGGAAGAGTTTCATTTGCTGGATGTACCTTTGTTTACTATGATGTCGAGTTTGGAACACATTGAAAAGCTGTCTATGCCATACTTTATAGAAATGGCAAACTCTGGAATTGGTGTTTATGTCGAAGAGTTTGCAGACCTCCTTCCAGATAACAACGATGATCTTTTTGGTATTAACTTACGAGAACAATTTGATAATCTGTTTGGAAGAGATTTGCGGCCTTTACAAATTCCACAAGAAACAACTGAGCAACAAGAACACATTGAACCGAAAGATGCAGGTGAAGTTACAGGTAAGCAACAAGAATACATACCTACAACCAGTTCAAAAAGTCATTTGGAGGTTGCATCACAAGATCCTTTGGATGTTTCATCACAAGATGTTTTGGATGTTTCATCACAAGATTTTATGGATGTCCCCTCGCAAGATGTTTTGGAGTTTCCATCACAGGTGAATGATATGTACTAAAAATCTCATTTTGTGTAGTTAATATTACACTACAAATCACTACATACTGATATGTATATCAGTATGGTAGCACTAGAAATCACTATACCATACAATCATATACCACTACATGCTTTCAAAAATGATTAGGTGATGTAACTATGTTTTATGTAATATAGATATTTACATATTTTTTTATGTTGATTAAAAATGCAGGAACAGTTTAGCCCAAGCCAGAAACAAAAAATGGTAAAAGTGAACAAAAAGCGTGCTACAAAGCCCGAAAAGCAGCAGGTAACAACACCCACCAGACCTGTTACTCGTTCCCATCCTGCAAAGAAGGTAGATGATATATATGAGAGTGGAAGTAAGTTCTCACCATCATATAAAGGACCGTAAGCTGCAGCTGCAGAAGCACTACCACTAAACAAAAAGAGAAACCTTAAATTGCGCAAGTATTTCCGGAAACTGACTAAATCACCATTCTATAATGACATGAACGATGAACAAAAGAGTACTCTTTCCACATACATCAATAATGCAAAAAATCTTAGGTGAGTTCTCAATTGAAACTTTTATATTGATATGTACTATTAGTTTGTGTATGTACTTTTGATATACATACATATTTTTATAAAAAATACTGAGAAAGACATATCAGTATGTACTGTTACACAAAGAATACTAACCTTTACGTCGTTTATTTTCTAGCTCAATTGCTTGGAGAGTGGGAGAAGGTGGTCTTTGTGTAAGTGGAACTACAATTGATGACTTGGTGCAGAACGATTTATTAGAACAAGATCTTCTCAAATACGCACAATACAAGCTTAACACCAAATTTCAGAATGAGCAACCGATGCACGAAGTATACAGGAAATACTTTCCTGTGTTGCATCTGGATCCGTCCGCTTGGGTAAGTTGTTATCTTACACTGCATATTTACTACAACACATATTCAAAAATTAAAAAAGTATGTAGGGGTAGGTACACTACATATCAATATTGCATAAAACAAAATTAGATATAAACTATTTCAAGTACATCCATGTTTTCAGTACAATGTCGAGTTCCCGGATAACCTCAAAGGAGCAGCACATGATTCTGTTTACAAACCAATATTGGCGATGGATGAAAGTATCAAGAAGATTCTTGTACCAATGTGCCACCACAATCTTCATTGGACGCTACTTGAGTATGACTGCGAAAAAATGGTGTTCAACCACTACAATTCTTCTAAGGCTGAATGGGGAGGTATTTGTTATCCACACGCCTGCAAAATGGCAGATTACATGTACGTACCTATCAACGTGTACTTGCTGGAGAAGAACAAAGTAACAATGAAGAATGTAATAGTGAATGAATGTGAAGCACCTCAACAAGGGGGATCGCCAGACTGTCTACTGTTTGTGATGCATTTTATGAAGATGATGTCAAAAAGAAAATATGTGGGAGTGCCTTTGGGAGATGATGAAGAAGTGCAAGCGAAGATTCGTAACAAAAGGGTCCCGTTAGCATGCAAATTGCTGAAAGCATCTCCACCGGAAATCAGTTGGCAGATGACACAAAAATAGTCTTACTTGCTAAAAGTAATCTGACAGTACATATCACTTATTACCTATTTTCTTTTCTTTTTATTATTGGTTTCATTTCATTTCATGAGTTCAAGAATGTTCAAAACATATATCTAATATGTAGTGATTTTTAATTTGAATTTGGGTTTAACTTTAATGTAGTGATATTTCAATTGTGTTACTTAAACATGATTTTTTGTTGTTCAAACTGTAATTTTGTAGTGATATTTCAATTGTGTTACCTCAAAAGATGGTGAATCAGCTGGAAAACCAAAAGATGTTCTAAATAATCTTAGTGGAAGATGGTTAAACCACAAACCAGTACATATTTAATTGTTTTCTTGTTACAAACATCTAGTATGGTTACACTGATATGTAGTGGTAGATACTAACACTACAGTACTGACATGTAATTTCAGTATGTAAATACTTCACTACTGGTGATAGATACTGACATTTTGATAGACTTAAAAACATATTTCATTATTCGAAAATAACTACAATAACTACATTTCGATAGACTTATAATGTTTCAAAAACCAAAAGATGTTCTAAGAAACAACAAAAACAGTATTTTCAGTACACTTGTAATGTATGTACTGTAAATGAAATACTTATTAACCAAATTCAGTTGGTACTGACAAAATCAAAAAGAAAAACGGTAGAATAGAACAAGGGATATAGGAAAGACTTGTGGAAAAGGAATCTGGCAACATCATCGATATAACATTCTGCTGCACGTTCAAGCCTGTGATAAAAGAAAAAGAGAAATCAGAACACTACTTGCTTAAAAGTACATTGTATTGTATCAAACTTACTTAATTAAGACATTAATATGTATCTGACTGAAATACATACCTGACACAAAATCATTCTTCAGAAAGTTCATACTGTCGGATAAGATTGCATGTTTCCTTGTTGTGATGAGTCTTCAAATTACAGTTTGAACACTTGACAGATTTTCTACTAGTCTCAAATGCAGACTTAAAACGTTTCCCCTTTTTCCTTCCTGGTGGAGACCTAATTACTTCTGGTGGGAGAACGATATCATCTACGTGATACTCATCGGGCCTGTGAGAAAAAAACAGTATCATATAAATGGAATGAACCACAACTACATATGAATATGTACACGGTATAATATTCCTGAAAAACAAATATAAAAAAATGTAGTGGTATCTACCATTACATATCAGTATGTAACATCCATATGTAAGTAGGTTTATGTTGACAGTTTCAATTGCTATTACATGTGTAAGTGGTATCTACCATTACATATTGTTATGCAAAATATGAAAATGTACTGATTAAAGACACATACCTGTCGTGGTTAGGAACGGGTATAATAGCTATTGAATATAGCTTACGAAAAGTGGTAACTTTGAAATAATCTTCAACGTAATCAAGAATCCTTCCTCCAGATCTAGTAATAGATGCAGTAGCGTGCGAGCATGGAAAACCATAAACGCGCCATCGTTGGCAAGCACAAGTTTTTCTCTCTAGATCTACCATATGAGATCTGCACAGTACATATTCATGTGTTATTTTTCAGTACACCTAATATACACAGTACATATTTATATGTTCTCACAGAAACATGGTACTTAAAAAAAAAAAAGAGAAAGTAAATAACATTCAGATGATAGAGATTAGGGGTAAACGCTAACCTTGGAGAATGCACTTCATAACGATTAGCATCTGACTGGCTAACTTTCCAGGGACGGCCAATTTGGATGTGTAGTTCAAGCAAGGCTTGATACGTAGGGGTTAGCAGTTCTGGGTCCATCAAGAGACTCTCTTCACGACGTTCTGACATCATTTCCATCATACGTATCCTACACGACAAGGGGATAGCAAAGTTTGTTATACTAAAAATATACGTAGATTAACAGAACATATATGCTAATACTGTTACAAAAAGAAAACTAATATAAGCTTGTACTGTGACTAAGGAAAATGATACAAACCTGATCGAGTCAACGAACGCACACGCATGTAATTTCTTCTCTTTGTTAATCCAGCTATTGAACGATTCAGCAACGCTAGATGAAGTGTAACCATAACTACAACCCTTGAAGAAAGAACTGGACCACTTTTCTTTTGGAATGTTGCGGCAGTAGTCAGAAACCCAAGGCCTTCCCAAATTAACCATTTCTTGAAGACCTTCCTCGTATGTTGCAGGAGAAAGAGCATATGTCGCCTTTCGGAAAGCATCAGTCACTTCCTTATACTTTTCGTCAGACTTTGCGATAGGTAAGTTTTTGTCCAAATGGAAGTAAAAATATCTTTGATGAGAATCAGGGAACTCTTTGGGAATATATTTAACCAACCCTTCACCTCGGTCATTCATAAAAGTGATTGGGCGATCATCATTCAAAGCCTCCTTCAATTTCTTGAAAAACCATTCCCAGCTGATATTGTCTTCACCAGGTACTAAAGAAAACGCAAGCGGATAAAATCCTGCAAAAAGGAATTACTAGTTATGTTAAGCAACTAATATTGACACTACATATTGACATGCAGTTGGTTTACCTCTTTGTTGATATGTGAAAACCTGACACTACATAATAACATGTTAAGCAACTGATTGACACTACATTTTCACATGCAGTATGGTTTATCTCATACTCAGTAAGGTCAATATGTAGTATGTAGTATGGTCAATACTCATTGTCAGATAGTGAAGTAAGGTCAATATGAGTGATCTAACTACCAGACACTACATATCAAAAAAAAAAAGAACCAGTTACCTTGATTGCCATTAAGACATGTTGCTGCCATGAGACCTCCTTTAAAAGTTCCAGTGAGAAATGTACAGTCACAGAAAATCATGGGACGACATAGTTTATATCCCTCTATACAAGCTTCAAAGCAAACAAAAAGTCTATTGAATCTTTTTGTAGCATCATTGAAATCGAAATCAATAAATAACCCAGGGTTTGTTTCCCTAACAGCATTCACCCACCAAGCAAGATCAGTGTACGACTTCACATCATTACCAAAAATATGTTTATGCGACAACTCAATTGCATGATATGCGTGGTGATACTGGATTTCAATGCCACCACCAACTTTAAGATAATCTATGATCTCTGCTGGTGTTATGCGAGGGTTGTGCCTGACCATCTCATGAATTAGACTGTTCATAAGTTTTTTTTTAACTCTTGGATTCTTCAACATATAACCACCGCCACAGGTGTGACTTCCCACATATTCCTTTATCTTAAAAAAATCAATAGAACTACCAATGGCAGTTGCGTGAAGCTTCCATGAACAACCTTTCACACTACATACGGCGGTGAATCTCTCAAGGTCATTCTTCTTCTTAATTACCTCATATCCAGTTCTCATGCAGTATTTTTGGCATGCTATACGTACGGCATCAACACCACCATAGAATAATTGATATGTATCATCAAAAATCTTATCCCAACCATCTAAAAAAAACACTCTTGGGGCTTCTTTACCTTCTTTCAAATAACTATTCTTTGCACTGACAACTAAGTATGCATTACTGTCAACTTCCATACGCCTAGACGCACCATTTGAAATTACATCCACGTGCAAATCAAAGAAAGCTGATTGCTTTGAAGAATGTAATGCAGAGATGCCATGGAGTGTTACATCGGCAAGAATAGGAACTATCGCTTGATTCTGGAAATAGTTAACCAGAATAGCCGATGGAGTCAACCAGCTCCACATATTACAGATGCAAAATTTCAAATCCTCTAAAGTTGACAACGATGTAACCTCATATACAAAATGATATTGCTTATGGTATACATGAGAGTAGATGGAGAAGTCTGGTTTGGGAGCAACGTCAGACATGTTAACCCTGTAAATGATCCAAAAATTAACTAAGTCTCTGAATGGATATAAGTTATACATATTGATATGCATTGGCATCTACTGTATTGCACGATACATACTAAGAGCGCAGGCTATATGCAGTACGTATTGGTATGTAACATGTAGAATAACTAAGTCTCTGAATTCCTATACGTTATACATATTGATATGTATTGGCATCTACTGTATTTTAGTAAGATATATTTGCAGGCTATATGCAGTACGTATTGGTATGTAACATGTAGAATATATTTTACAACATATCAATATGTTTTGAGTTTCATCTTCTATAAATAGAAGAACTGAAGCTATATCAAAAAGAGAATACAAAATTACTACACGATCTATCTAACAAAACAAACCTATATCAAAAAATACAGTAAAACAAACCTATATCAGATTACAAAGAAACTAAAACAGAACAACAGCAGAGAAAAGGTGATTATAGTAACATACATTGTTCGAATCTGAGATTAACCTAATTCGATTTTAAGATACCTAATTGAAACACACAAAAATCACAATGTAAATCGAACGGAAACTGAATTGAACAATATAAATCATCACAAAACTGAAATCATAAAAGAAAGATAACAATGTACATCATAGACAACTATTCTGATAGAAATCGGATCAGAATAAACCTAATTATTCATCAACATTCCAAGAACAACAGCAGAGGAAGATGATTTACGAGATAAATACCTTGTTCGAATCTGATTTCGAAGCACGGATGATTTACGAGATAATAGATGTGATGAGCCTAATTGAAAGACGCTACCAGATACTGTGATGAACCAAAACGCAGGAGCAGAGAAAACCAAAGAGAAACAATTTGAGATGAAAAAAAAGAGAGAAACTGAATTTGATTTGTTCGTGGAGTTGCAGAAAGGGTATTTTTGGTACTTTTGAAAAACTTGTCTTGTGTGACCCGCACGTTTTGGACTAGGAAATAAATATTCTGGTCCAAAAACATGTTTTTGGACCAGCGGATAATTTTATTTTAGGGGTGGATTAGAGAGTAACCGGTACTGGGTTTCCTGGACTACCTAGTAATTCCTAGTGAACTATGAGAAAACAAGACCTAGCAAATAATTTCCAGGCCCAGTCCAAACTCCACCGAGAACAGCCCAACACTTCAGCCAACTTCCTTCTCAATTGCTCATTCCGTAGATACTCCACCGTCCAACCAGCACCAGCATCTCAAGTAGTGCTGCCAAGTGATTCTCCATATTGGCTACACTTGACAAATTCCAGTCGACATACAACTCCAGCATTCTGACCTTCTCCGTTACCTCTGTTAACCGGCAGAACCAACTCCCTGGGGCTAACTTCTAAATCCACTTCTTTATGTTGTGCCAATCTCCATCACCAACAAACCTAATTTCCATCCACAGCACCTTCCTCCATTCCCTGAACTTCTAACTTGAGTCTCCCTGTCTAACTCAAGCTCAGACTCCATTTTTATCAACGACTGTACAGCAGCTCCATCGTTCGAGTAGAAGATCGATGCCATCTCCAGATTTCTCTCCATGTTCTTCCATGTATACAGCCAACACAACCACCACCTGCAATCATCTCGTTCTCAAACTCGAGCATAGCACCAACTCCGTCCTGTTTCAATATAAATCTCGTCACCACCAATTCACTTCACTCGACCCAATCCCTGGACTCCATCTTGGCAACAGAAGCTCTTTTGTTTGCTCCATCGACACACAACGAACGAACTCCAGTGAATAATCCAGCTCCGGCCACTTCCCATTCAACATGCATACCTTAGTTTTCTCGCTGCTGCTTCATTTCTCAATCGAGATTTGCAGTCCAAACCAATTTCGAACCACATCCTTCTATATATTACCAGCAGCTTCTCCATCTAATCTAACTAGTTTCTGCCGGTCGAACTTCCAAAATGATAAGATGAAGGGATATGGTGTACGCCGAAGCAGTCCGTACTCCCCTATGGTCAGAAACATACAGATGTCTCCAGGACTTCAACATCTTGGGTGTACCATTTTTAACTCTTGGTGGGCTTCCATGCCGTGCATTCTCTGGCTTGAAATAGTTAGGTTGTTCCGCAACATTAACTAAGCTGTCTTTTTGGTGCCGAGAACTGCAACATCTGTGCTTTGAGTTTCAAATGCAATAATAGCTTTCATTTAGCCGTTAATTCTCCGGATGATCAGAATTTTTCCTACTTTCTACAAAAGCATTAAAATAATATTATTAGCCAAAATATCAAATCCTAATTAATATAAATATGGGTATAAAATGTAGCACTTACGTGCTTATCAATATACATACCTAGTCTTAATCTACAATATGGCAAAGGGATAAATTACGAACATCCATATGTGTTTGATCTTTATATCTTCTGTCAAATACATGACTAACAAAAATTGGCTTGCGTTGGTTGCGTGTATTCGACTTGCACATAACAGACATGAACACTACTTGGTGGAGCCTTATGCACACCTAATTTAATTCTACAATCTGACAGTAAATACAAATCACAAAGACTCCTGAGATGATGCTTCTCAAAACAAAATACAAGCTTTATTCACCAATGCTGACATCCTACAACCAAATACTATGTCTGAGTTTAAGATCATCTGTCAACTGACATATAAAACTACTTGGTGGAGGCATAAATCATGCAATTGAGATGTTCATAATCACCAAAACATTCTAAAAACAGGATACAATTCACAACAACCTAATAAACCTAAAATCTGAAAGATAGAGATGTTCATAATCACCAAAACATTCTAAAAACAGGATACAATTCACAACAACATAATAAACCTAAAATCTGAAAGATAGAGATGTTCATAATCACCATCAGAAATTGTACCACTCAAAATCAGTAGTGGCTCCAATTTGTAAAATCATTAAACCCCCAAATGAATGAATGAGAAATACCTTAGATGAAGATGACCAAGATTTGCATTTCTAAAATTATGAATCACTATCAATACTTCTATGAGAGATCGATTAAACTTAAATCTAGGCTTGAATCGATATTTCATAGAAGAATCAATTGATTCATTGTTTTTGATGAAGTTTTCTGCAGATGAATCTCCAAGAAACCCCCAAATGAATCTTAGATGAAGATAACCCAGATTTGCATTTCCAAGATTATGAATCAGTGTCAATACTTCTATGAGAGATCGGTTGAACTTAAATCTATCCTTAAATCGATGTTTCACAGAAGAGTTGATCGATTCTTTCGTTATTGTCGATGAAGTTTTGTGCGGATCAAATGAATGAAATTAGACGAAATGATAATGAGTTATGTCTCAGGTGCTGTTGACATAGTATTGGTAGATTTTTGTGGCTCATTTGAGTTGTTGGTCAGGGACCAGGGTATTGAGATATGGCATGATGCCTGAGCCAAACCATGCTGCAGTTCAAGATATGGCCCATCTGTTAACTAATTAAAATTAAATAAATATACACAATTGTGCAGGGACCTATTATTTTTGACCATTTTTTGATTTTAATTGTTGGTCACTTGGTCAGGTACTTGAGATATGGCATGATACATGAGCCAAACTTGTGAACCCTGGTGAACCATAATGCTACAGCTATGGCCTTAAAATTAGGTAACCGCCTTGTTTTACTCTTAAAGATAACGATGTGTGCAATTAAGAGATGAGACGGGTCTGGAGAGAACAATAATGATGTATTTTGAAAAATTGCGTCTCGAGACTGAAGAGGCGTGGTCTGCCAAGGGACTAGAAGTTTAGCACGATGCGCCATAAATGGACATTTATGGTTAATCTAACCACTCTACAAAAGGATGAGAAACTGATATACTTGCAATTACTCTTAATCAAACCAAAAGAATAAAGAAAATTTGCAAAGAGAAGAAGATTAAGAGATGGCTGAACCAAACCAACCTGCAGTTCAAGATGTTGTTGAAAATCAATCACCAGCATTAGAAAATGCAAAACAAGCAACTCATGCATTAACAAGTGAAGAGGCTGAGAGATTGATTTCTAATTTAGAACAAGAAATTCCAAATAAGAGGATGCAGGAAGAATAAAATAGGATACAGGAAGAATTTGATAGGCAAAGGATTGAGAACGAAGAGGAGTACCAATTTTGGATCAGAAAATATGAGGCAAGATGTGCAAGTAAGAGGATAGAAATGCAAGAATGGCTAGAGGGACTTGAACGTCATTGGATTAAGACAAGAAGTTCCACAGAAAGTGAAAGTGATGAGGAAGGTGGAGAAGTAGTAGAATTTGATGAGGATGATAGCAGCGGTATATCTACTGATACAGAAAAAGAGGCTCAAGAGAGAAGAAGACGGGAGAGAGATGATGCAGAAATGTATCTACTCTATTAGGAAGAGAAAGCTCAACCGATGATATTTTCTCGTACCATGTCTGAATTCCTGAACATGGATTCAGACAGTGAGGAGATACCAGGGATGGATGTAGATAGCAATCCTATTGCAGCAGAGGTTCAGGAAGAAGAAAATGAAGGATCAGAAGATGATGAGGATGGAGGTTATGGTCCTTCCAGCACTGATGGAGGTTATGGTCCTACCAGCACTGATAGCTTCTACCAGCACTGATAGCGGCGTAGACTTCTCCTATGAAGAAGAGGGCTTTGACACCGACGATGACGATGATCAGTGGTGATCATCTGAAGAGCATTGGGAAAATCTTTTGAGGAAGACTTAGGAGGATTGCATTCCTTGAATTCTTAAGATCATCTTCGTGAAAATTCACAAAGATTTTCCTAATGTGTGTAGTTGTTGGTGCTGTTGGAACTGAAGGAGAGGTTTATTCTTCTATTATACATCTTCTAATGAATGGTAAGTGTTTTTTTTTTTTGGGGTTTTTTATTTCAGCACAAGGTTTGATCTTGTAAAGGTGTTATTTTGCTATTGACAAAGATCAAACTCGGTAGTAGTAGTGGTAGATATTTTGATGGTACTTGTTATGGAGGTTATGTAAGTGCAGCATGCATAATCAGGGAATTTTTCTTGTCGGACGCATCGGAGTTGGTTGTTCAGGTGTAAGTCGAACTGGAATTGGTAGTGTGTCTAGTTTTTTTTCTTATAGGTTTGATTGTTGAACTGGTATTTCACTATTCCTTCGGTGTTGGCCATAAAAAAAATTGTAAATGGAACACTTAGTAATTAGCGGTCTGATCTGTAATGGTGATGGTGTCTGTAAATATGGTTAATGAAATTGCAATTGTTTCTTTTTTCGGTTTATCTTTGGGATTTCTAATGAAAGGAACAATGGTATATTAAACTGTGGTATGTTGAAAACAAAATATGCATCATTCTCTATACAGTCTAATTCACTTGATGGAGAGGCATATACACACCTAGTCTGAATCCACAATATGGCGAAACATAGAGATGTTCATACTTCATAATCACCATAAGAAATTGTACTATTCAATAAATATACACAAGAGTGCTGATTTTATTTTGCTTATTGACCTTATTTGTTTGACCTATTATGTTTGACCATTTTTTGATTTTAATTATTGGTTAGGGACTTGAGATATGGTATGATACATGAGCCAAACCATGCTGCAGTTCAAGATATGGCCCATCTGTTAACTAATGAATCAATTATGTCAGTAATACACTAGTGTTCTGATTAATCAAACCAAGATATTGCAATACACCAGTGTCACATAATGCCTGTCAACAGGTGCTGGCTCTTCCAGATCTGCAAACGCATAAACCATGGTAAAACGTGCATGACCAACAAGTGCTGGTGTCTATGAATTTTGCAAAAAATCAATTATGATTGTAGTAATAATGTAGTAGGAAAAATTGCGTCTGAAATTCAATAAGGACTATTTTGTTAAATAAGGATGGTAAAATTTTAATTTTAACAAGTGTACTATCTCATTGACATGAATGCTTAACGTGTCAGGATATTTATAGATTTCTTTAGGGTTTCAACAAGATTATAGGAGTATAATTAGAACTGACAATCAGTAATCTAATCCTACAACCCTAATGCAATATTTTCTGCTGGGTCTCGCAAAATCCGCAAAAATCGCACTTTCCATATATCACCTTGATTTTCGTTTGTTATATTCATGGTAAATATAACCCACCCACTATATTTAGATTTGGATACTAGATATGTATAGGGTAAAAAAAACACTATATTTAGCTAGATTTGGATCCTAGAAATAAGAAATTAGATACCTCGTTCATAAGTAAAAGAAAGGAGGAATTGAGATGATGAGTTCTAATGAGAAATGTGTTGTTCCTGGCAATGGTCTTGTTAATAATGATCCTGCTCCTCCGAAGGGCTTTGCTTCATGGGATGACCTTGTGGAAAGCATTGTGATATACTAGAAGAGTATGTCGATGAAGAATGAGAATTAGTTCATATTAAGAAAATGATCCATGTTGAAAATGATCCTCCTCCTAAGGGTTTTGCTTCTTGGGATGCATTTGAGAAAATCTATGGTGAACATTTGGATAATGATTACAATGAATAAGAACATGGGAAGCCACCAAGACAAGCAAATTTATGGCTGGGCACTCGTCATTGACTAAATTCAAGTTTTTTACGTTATTTTTAGTATGCTAATTTTATTAATGTGTAAGAAAAATTATGTAGCAGTCAAAGGCCTACTATTCAATTGTGCTCTCAATTATGATTTATTTTTTTGGTTAAGTTTTTCATATTTGGCATTGCAATTTATAGAAAATTTGGCTATATTTTTCAACTCTGATACAAGACTCAATATACAGTCCCTATCATATTCATGATCCTATCACTTTAACAGCAAAGCCACAAAAAAATCATGGTTAACCCTAACTCTTCAGATCCAAAACTCTAAACCAAGCCCCCTTAAACACATTACTCATTCATTCTGTTTTATCAAAACATTGATACCCCAACAGATGAACAATAGACAGAAATTAAACAACATATGCACTTGGAATCTAAAGAAAATATTGCATCCATAAATATTAAACATTCACAAAAAGTATACTTCCAAGCAGATTTACGAACAGACTAATTAAAATCCAAAAACAATATATAAGATACACTAATAACACAAAAAAAAAGATATATATATATATATATATATATATATATATATAAATAAAAAAAAGATGATGGATCAAGGTGTGATTGAATACCATTCTTGCATAGCAGAACCATGAAAACAGAGGAGTAGATCAGTTAGAATCCCCTTCTTCTTCACTGCTGCTGTCGACAATCGTAACCACATCTTTGTATGGCGAATCATCATCATCATCAACATCATCGTCTTCATCCTCAAGCGCTGGCCCAAATCAAAAGAAGTATTATGGATCATCTAAATCATCATTATCATCATCCTCCTCCTCATCATCATAATCCTCCTCATCATCATCATCCTCAGAATCATACTCATCATCCTCTTCATCGTCCTCCTCTTCTTCATCGTCAACAGCATCATAATCATCACCTTCTTCATCTTCAAAACAAGGAACAACCTTGCAACCAATAACCAACAATCTCTTTATCTTCATCAAGAAGAATAAATCGGAAGGAAGTTACTACTAGAGCAGTCATTTTGTCTGGTTTGATACTAAAACTTTTAGTTTTTGATACTGAAACCCTAGGTTCAGTTTAGAGAGAGACTTGGAAAAGAAAAGGCCGAGTAGTACTTTCCTAGTTTCCCTTGCTCGTGTTTTATACCGTGACACACGTTTTCACTTTAATATTCAACCTCTAGCTTAGCCACGTACAAGCATGATAACTTGGCTAGTGAACAAGTATAGCTTTGGAAAATAAATAAATGTAGTATAATAATATAAAATAAAAAAATTGGGTGGAAAATTAACATCAAGGAATTTAACTTTGAAGAAATATAAATTGGTTTACAAGCTCGTCCAACAGTGACATCGGTAAAAATGGAAAATTAGCATTAAACAATTTGTCTCAGTGGAAATACTCCCCGAAAACTTAGATTTGGACGAAAAATTATTGCTAAGATCGTGACATTGAAATAAATAAAATTTGTTTTAGAAGCTCGTCCAAGAGTGACATCGGTAAAAATTGAAAATTACCATAGATCGTGCCATCGAAATATAAATTGGTTTACAAGCAAAGCCCTCCTCCGAAGGGCTTTGCTTCATGGGATGACTTTTTGGAAAGCATTGGTGATATACCAGAAGAGTATGTCGATGAAGAATGGGAATTAGTTCAGATTAAGAAAATGATCCATGTTGAAAATGATCCTCCTCCTAAGGGTTTTTCTTCTTGGGATGCATTTGAGAAAATCTATGATGAACATTTGGATAATGATTACAATGAATAAGAACATGGGAAGCCACCAAGACAAGCAAATTTATGACTGGGCACTCGGCATTGACTAAATTCAAGTTTTTTACGTTATTTTCATTATGCTAATTTTATTAATGTGTATCAAGTTTTTTACTTTATTTTTAGTATGCTAATTTTATTAATGTGTAAGAAAAATTATGTAGCAGTCAAAGGCCTATTGTTCAATTGTGCTCTCAACTTGACTTATTTATTTTTGGTTAAGTTCGTCAGATTTGGCATTGCAATTTATGAAAAATTTGGCTATATTTTTCAACTCTGATACAAGACTCAATATACAGTCCCTATCATATTCATGATCCTATCACTTTAACAGCAAAGCCATAACAAAGTCATGGTTAACCCTAACTCTTCAGATCCAAATCTCTAAATCAAGCCCCCTTAAACACATTACTCGTTTATTCTGTTTTGTCAAAAGATTGATACCCCAACAGATGAACAATGGACATAAATTAAAAAACATATGCACTTTGAATCTAAAGAAAATATTGCATCCATAAATATTAAACATTCACAAAAACTATACTTCCAAGCAGCTTTACAAACAGACTAATTAAACATCCAAAAAAAAAGATAAGATACACTAATAACAAAAAAAAGACATATATATATATATATATATATATATATATATATAACTAAACAAAAGATGATGGATCAAGATGTGATTGAATACCATTCTTGCATAGCAGAACCATGAAAACAGAGGACTAGATCAGTTAGAATCCCCTTCTTTTTCACTGCTGCTGCCGACAATCGTAACCACATCTTTGTATGGCCAATAATCATCATCATCAACATCATCGTCTTCATCTTCATCCTCAAGCGCTGGTGTCGATGGTGGATTTTCAACAAAGGTTAAAACCGTAAAATCATGATACTGCATGTTTCTGACACGGCTTCAGGAATCCATGTGACGATTCGTGTTTTACAAAGTATGATGCATATGTCGCTCGAAAGGCCTCTCCGGAGCGTTCGACACCGGGAATGTCATCATTCCTCTATGTAGAATAACGTAATTTGGCGGTTCTCCGTAAGATTGAGAGCTTAACGCCTTCAGGATGTCGGTGACACTCACTGTTCTCTGACTATGTAGAGTGTCCGTGTATAGACTCAGGCGGTCCTCCATACATTAAATGTTGAGAGGGCAAAACGTCTTCGGGACATTGGCAACACTCGCTGATTCACTGACTATACGCAAGAGATTAAATTTTATGTCATATTCACCACTGAATTCCTAGAAGATAATCTATCTTATCTCATTACTACTATTTCATGATCGAAATGGTAATAGATAAATGTATCACTCCGACTTCATGATCGAATCCGCGGCTGATCTCATGAAATGGTAATAGATATTACTCCGATTTCATGGTCGAACCCACGACTGGTCTCATGAAATGGTAATATCACCACTTATTTTATTACTCCGATTTCATGGTCGACTCCACGATCCCATGGAATGGTAATACCTATTTTATTATTCCGAATTCATGGTCGAATCCACGGTTGATCCTATGGATTGATAACAAAAAACTACTCAACAATCGGGCATCTGGACCACCACTGAGTAAGCCCCATAAAATGGAGCAAGTGTAATCGACAATGATGCATGACTGAGCACCCGGATGCACAAACGAGTATTCAAGAATATGGAAAACGAGGAATCCTACACAAAATAGGAGAGACAAACAAATAATAATAATAAAATAATGGAGAGGCGTCCATGGGCCGGGCCGGCCGGCCGGCCGGCCGTGTCCTAGCCGTGGCCGGTCCCATGCCTCTCCCATTATTTTTCTTATTTTATTATTTTCATGAACTCATGAAAACTCCCTCATCCCAGCAACTTTCCTTGTTTGAGCAAAACTCACGGTTTCTCCATATTTTGATGAACTCGTGGAAAATAATATAAAATTAGGGAAAGGTGTGCGGGATCGGGCAACGTAGCCGGCCGGCCATGCCCAAGCCATGGCCGGTCCCACACCTTGCAAACCCTAACTTTTCATAATTACTATTTCCCTCAACTCATGAAACTCCCTTGTTTCAACAAAAACTCATGAATTCTCCATAACTTCAAGGATTCTCCATAACTTCAAGGATTCATGAAGAATAATATTATAAAATATGGAAAGGTGTGCGGGACCGAGCAACCTAGCCAGCCGGCCATGCCCAAGACGTGGCCGGTCCCACACCTTGCAAACCCTAAATTTTCATAATTATTATTTTCCTCAATTCATGAAACTCCTGGGTTTGAGCAAAATTCATGATTTCTTCATATTTTCTCATATATTGCTCAAATCACGAAAACCAAAAGCCAACATGGGCACACGACTGGCTAGCCTCTCATGGTAATTTTTAATATTAAAACACTTTTATTTTAATATTTTCAAAATATTGATGAATTGATCATACATGCTCATTCCAACAAAAATCAAGAATTTCAGTCAAGATGAAACTCTTCTGAAAATTCACAATGTTGCTCGAACGCACATCAGAAAATACTGAAACTCTCAGTACGGAGACACGAACACCACGGCAACACGTGCATTCCTTCATGACCGTCCAGAGTCATCCCTAGGGCTTACACAAAGCCGGTCCCACACGTTTTCATAATTCTTACCTAATTTGCTTAATTGCTCATATTAGGCCCAAACTCTCTCCAACCAACCTGGGGATTGCTCAAACGGCCAACAACTGGTCACGTGCCTACCAAGAGCCGGTCCCATGCCCTCTTGGTTGGTCCCCATCTTTCATACCTAGGTTTTATCACCTAATGCTGAACCCAGCAATATTTCAGTAAATGATGAAACCGACATTTAATCATCATTCTTTCACCAACTCTCGAACTGAGAACCCTGGTGCATGCTCATTCGAGCAATGGGCACCACATGGATGCCCATCATCCCATGTGGTTGGTCCCTATATCACTCATGACCTATTTTCAGCGACCCATCAACTATGATATGAAATTAGGGTTTCGAATAATATGTTCTACGAATCATCATTCTGGGAAGATTCAAGAACTAATGAATTTGTATTGATTCAGCAACCAACGTCTGAATTAATCATATAATATTGTTAATCTACCAATATTTTAATATTTTATTGGGTCACGTCACAAATAAATATTTCGTCGAATTGAGCACACTTGCTCAATTGCTCAAATATTGATACAGCTATCAATATTTAGTGAATTATCAGTAATTTGTCGAATTGAGCATACTTGCTCGATTGCACGATTAATTATCAACATTTAGTATTTTGTCGAATTGAGCAATACTTGCTCAGTTGCTCGTCAAATTCTCAATATTCAGTAATTCGTCGAATCGAGCGATACTTGCTCTTGCTGGTCAGTAATTCATCACTGAATCTACAATACTGACACCATTTAAGAGAATTACATGTTCAATCCATGAATCACTGAGCATTCACCACTTATGATCGATTCAATAAACCTAGACTCACTGTCTAATCAGTTAACAACTGACTAATCAATACACGTTTGTCACTCAGACTCCACGATTCGTGAGACATCAATCACGTCAAATTGGGGGATAACAACTAGGGTTTTGGTTTGGAGGCCTACAACACGTGGATTCATCCACAACGATAAATGTGAGTAAGTCGTGTCAACGGTTGGAGGAGTTAGCAAAGTAGTGGGTAAATGATCAACCTAGTCTTCGCACGACCTGGAACTGGTTGTACCACGATCTCCCACTTTCCCATTCTTTCACTCAAGAAACCGTCACAGTTACAGGGATCAAGATGTTCACAACTCTGGTAATATAAATAAGTCTCTGAATCCATGATTGAAGAAGAACAAACAACGAATGATCACCAGCTATCAGCAATTGTCTACACAGAATTCCTCGAGAAAACTACTCTCAAGAATTCATCAATCCATCAGAAATTATTCGAACTCATCAGTTCATCACAAGTTGCAGAAACCTTCAATACACCCACAATCCTTGATCATCACTGATCCCACACATTTTTCATCTTCCCTCCTACAGATCAACCCATCTCCCTCTTTGCGACCGAATTGACTCTGTAACAGCCATTAACTTGGTTTAGGTTGGAGTCATACATATTGATATCTCGAATCTAAGCACCCTTTGCAGTGCATCTGTGTGAGGATTAACATTTCTCCCGGCTGAGGAGTCTCGACAGCACGCTCGTCTCTTCGCTTCCCAAAAAACCGGCGACTCGTTTTTCTCCATCTACAGATTGGCGACCACAGTGGGAGATTAATCTCTCGGTTGCAATCTCAAATTTTCACAAGATGGCTGGTCTTAGGTCCGGAACTGTTACAAATGCAAACAACGCCATCACTAGTAACAATGGTGGTACTCCAGAAACTACTCTTGCTTCCAACATCGGTGTCGGTGATACCACCCCTTCTCAAACCAACAAAGGAACCTGTAGGATTCATCACTATCGAGGACCTGGAATGCTTCATGGAGGATCGAGGAAAAGACAAGACACCATCTGTCCACCGTCATCAACCTACATATCATGATTCTACGTAAAGAATTCCTCTCTCAAAGGGCTACACTTCCCCAACGTCCACACTGTACAACAAAAAAGAGAACGCTCGAGAACACGTCTCTCGATTCCTGGAGGCACTAGGAGAGCATGAACACAACGAAATGATCCCAGTCTACAGAGCCTTGCTGGAAAATCTCTGATTCCAGACTTTATCAGAATTCCATGAAGCAGTGATCAGCAACTACTACACCTGCTTTACTAGAAAGGGCAAAGTCTGCAAGGTCGAGGAATCTTGAAGCATCCGACGCTAGTCAACAATCAGTACAATCTCCAACCTTCCATGAACATTGTTGCTGAACGGAGTAAAAGGAAAGCTTAGCCACCATAGCACAAGCGTGCTTCTCAAATCTCTCAGGTTCCTCCGGAAGCGCAAAGAGAGGATAAACAATCCTGAAATGCACAAACATCAACCCTGCATCAACAAATGGGGAAATGATCAGACAGACTCAAACTTATCTCTTCTCACCGAAAAAGTGATCGGGTTACTGGAAGTTTAGATTCATGATGGTGCAACCAAATTTCCATTCACCAGGAGAGAGACGAACGAAGAAGAAATGGAGAATTATAGAACTTTAATCTCTACGAGCAGCCTTCCGACGAAGCAGTTCAGTCATTGATCGAGCGCATCTGTGAATTGCTTTATCCATCAAGAGCTCAAAATAAAGACATGCTCACGGCTCTAAATCACATCGCGTCAGCAAATCCATTCCGAAAATACTTCCCGAGTCTTTATCCACAAACAAAGAGATGTACGACTGGGGACTACTTTCCACGGTCAATCTCTAAAGAAATGAATTTGAGAGAACGTTGATCGATGCTGTCACTTCCATCAAAACTATTCCACTGAAAACCCTCAGAGCCGCAGGCATCACTCGACAAGAAGCTACTCGTCATTCCATCATCAGAGCACTTGGAGGAATTTCGAACTTTGACGAGATTAAAGCAAGAAACCGGAAAAGATGCATATACATTCATCAAGAGGTCCCGCACTCAGGCAAGTCTCATTCCTCCAATCTTATGTCATTATTTCCTCACATGCTATCCTAGCATGGGGACTCAATTCTGCTAGCATCTCTTCTATTTCAAGACGTTATGAGTGGGTAATATCACTTTAGCAATATTTTACCAAGTGGTTGGACCTGACACCGCTTCGAATCGAGCATCTCACCGAGACATTCACTGCTGAGAGATGACGGAAGCATGGAAATAACACTTTAGGAATTTCTCCACTTATAGGAATGTCCACGAGTATCAGAAATCTCTAATGTCTGCACAAGTGTTGAATCCCACTATCGCAGCAGAATGCTGAATCAACGGAAGATACACGGGCCGAGACGATCAAGCCTAAGACATTCGACGCTTCAGCGCTCAAGCATATAAGAAGCCTTCGAATTGTACTCCTAATCAAAGAGTACACCTTTGATAATAGCGCCTCTAGATTCAGCAAAATATCTCGACAGTGACACACTGTTTCAACACCGACACGATCAAAATGCAGCTGAATTACAATCGATAAGTCTTCACTATCCAATGATAAGACTTCTGAAGCAGATGCAACATCATTCGTCAATGGATGCTACAAACTCCTTCAACTCTGCTAAGTGAATGAGGGATGCACTGGGGACTTGATTTTATTGGAAATATCAATTCAATAAATGTTATCCGCATAATAAGTCATTGCAACCTGATGTGATTCCATGAAACGTCATCAAACGAAACCTCTCTATATCACAAGCCCCTGCACGACTGAGAAACTTCATTTCTTCACCAATAACATCAAGAATGAAGACTGCTGCTATTATCTGCCACGACAATATCGATTCCCTGAAGAAGACACTTATGGAGGAGCAAAGACAATCCTTTTCGGTATCTGAAGTAACTCCAAACCATAGTATCGGCAAAGACAAGGATATGTTGAGGAACCGCATTCATGGTCTTAGCATCAACAAGAATTTCTGGAGAAAATTCAATTGTGATCTCAAGCATCAGTCTCAGACGCAACATCCGGCGTCATCAACTATTCATTCTCTGAAGCGTTACTCTATGGATTGTACTTATTCAAGCCCTAATGATTCATATCAATATTTGTAAACATGAAAACATGCTAACATGAGCGTCTTCCCAAAGCTTACCTGGCAGACGGGCACAAACCAAAATCTTCTACAAGATGTTCTCATCGCCTCTACAAGTGAGATACGACATGCTCCAGGCCATGGTTTTACAAAAACGTACTAATGAGTGAAGAATGGGATAATAATTCCTCAATTAAATATGTTCTCCTATGTCTTTTCTACAACATACCAAAAGGGCGCATCAATCAGGCATACGAGCTGAAAGATATGGCCTTTATCGTCAGGTCTACGACATCTGAAAGATTTGTACGGGATTACAAATGTGCACGCTTCGTTGGATAACCTATGCAACTCCAAATTGAGTGATTCTTTGCTCATGTGATAACTCAGTCTCTTAGCTTCAAATTTTGGGGTCAATCATCGAATTCCGACGTCGTATGAGGTTCCTACAGCTTCCAGAGCATACAACATGCAAGCAGCAATTCTTAGACGGGATTCATAACCTTCACAATCGATCGATTTCCACCAGGTCCTTCCTCTAAACCTTTCATCAAGGTACCTCCAACTTCGACCACCTAGGTATTTACATCAATTTTTTTACCTGGGTCCTCTATCTAGGTCTCACCAGAAGAAGGGAAAACGAAAGGGAGAGACTTAACAAAATACTGGGGACTGACGGTCCACTGGTCAAGACGATCGATTTCACAATCCAAAACCAATCAAGAAATTAAAACAAAACTAAAACCGCGCATCTCTCAGAAGTCCAAGGTTCAAGATATCATGGAAAGAAAACTAAAGAAAGTCAGCAAAATAAGATTCCTCTTTTATGCATCCTCCAGGACTTGCAAAGCAGCTTTCTCCTCCCCCAGCTTCTTGTTCAGCTCAGAAACTTCATTCATCTTCTTCAACACGGCATCACTGGTGGTGAAAGAAGTGTCACCTTCCACTGCTTTCCTGATAGCATCAATTTTTTGACGAAGCCACTTCAAATTGAAGCCAAGTTCTTCAGCTTTCTTCAAGTTGTACTCCCAATCAAAGAGTGCATCTTGGGTGACAGTATTTCTAGATGTGATGCGGATATCATTTATAACACGCAAGATGGATTCTACTTGCCTGGTCAAGAAATATCTATGCTCCGGATCCTTGGTAACGACAATGTGCCCATACATCTTCCACGGTTTCTTGTACATAGCAGCATATCCAATGGGAAAGCTAAATCCACCAACAAACATGTGATATGGGAGTATCTCACCAAATGGAGGAGTAAAAGCAGTCCCTACGTTGGGATACTCATGCACTATTATCCGGTTCTCAGTCGCTGGAGCAGCGTCATCAATCATAGGAAAAACTTCGGTTGAAGCAGCTTCTTCCATTCTCGATTCGGGTTCCACCATCTCACGCACAATTGGAGTTTAAGTTACCTCCACGACATCAATAACAAGCGTTACATGACCTTGAGGTACAAGTATGGAGGTCTCATTATCAACGGCTCCATGGTTGCTCAAGTCATCATTGTTGGATCCATTATTACCAACTTCAGCATTTGGCACCTAATGTGAAGATTACATGGGATTAGAATGATTCAAGCATGGAAACCCAACACAACTATAAAATCCAGCATGTAAGTGAACTAACATCATCTAAGTTCTTTACTATGCATCTAAAACATGAGCAAATAGTGTAGAAGCCATGAAACACGTTTTTCAAACAAGCTCATCTGAAGAGATTCTACACTGCCCTATATTAAACTACGAACTGGAAAACTTTGTAAGGAATTTAAGGTTGGATCATACACCATTCTCTTCGTATGGATGTTTTGTACAACACTTCAAAATTTCATAGCAATCGGATGAACGAGCTAACAAATGTGGCAAAAACATCGGACAACATGCAATCTGGAAAAGTTCTGAAGGTCTCTTGGAAGTTCACTATTTCGCCTTTTTAGGCCCTAAAAATGCTCAAAATTCAAAAATCTTCTTCACTAAATCTTGGAAATTTTCTGGGATTGAAGATACATATGCAGATCGCGAAAATCCGACTTCGGACGAGGATTCTACAGCGTTTCTAGTAAAATCTGAAGTCTGGAATTTTCTGGTGACGTATTTCGGCAAACTTATCCATAAATTTACATGGATTCTCATTCATTCATTCCCAAATAAACAATTTCATACTTCTATGAAGAAATTACAGGAGATATACTTACTAATGGAGTCTCTAAATCATTCGAAGGATCGACAATGCCGGAATCTCCGTTGACAACGTCGTTATCTCCATTCGGTTCAGGATTTCGGGAATTCTCCATATTCCCATGTCCCAAAGAAGAGTGCACTTCATCAACATGCTGCTTATATACAATGGTTTCTTCCTGGATTCATCAACAACAATTATTATTATTTCATGCAAGGAGATGCCACGATCACCTGCACGAAAGAGATACTTACATCGACTTCTTCATAAGTGCTAGATTCCTGAATTGTTTGCCCGGGAACAAGTTTAAGACCGTCAATCGATGGAGCAAAATTTTGAAAAGAAATAACAAACCTTGGTCTCGTGATCCTAATTGGACGGGCATGGAAAAGTCATGATACAAGGAGCGCTAACAACTCACCAAAGAAACGGCTGGGGACTGCACGTCATTTTCTAACATCCTGTAGTCCTTACTTCTGGGTTCTCCGCTCCTGTAGACTTTCTTCCATTTCCGAGGAGTCCACGTTGATCCGGGATCTCACTATACGATCATCCTGTAGTAAATCTAATGGAATAATCAGGAGTACAACTCAGTATGAAGGATATCTCACCATCACTCAGAGGTCCCAGAAATACCATTTCTTGAAGTTGCATCCGTAGAGATGTCATCTCTGAAACACCATATTTGGAAGTATCATCATGGGAGTCAGTCATTCTTGCAAAGTGGCTATTTCAGCACATCGTTCATACAAAGCGCAAGATTCGACAAAACAATGAATCATTGAATAAAGGTGCTCACAACAGCGTCTACAAAAATGGTAACCATCCAACTCTTACCTATTTAAAATTTCACTAGCTGTAGTAATTACAATCTCGAGAATTTGTTCGCTCCTTCAAACCTGCAAAGACGAACAAAATTCGTTATTCAAAACCATAACGTGATTTTCATAAAACTGTGAACAATTCACGAAACTTTCACATTATTTTCACCGTGTGAGTGACTCCCACCGAGTGAACACCCATTGGTTTTGTGCATATACTATCAGATCACAAAATCCATACAAATAGTATTTTATCAAAAATTGTTTACTTCTAGCAATTGCTGAAAATCAAAAACTTAATTTCACATAAATTTTTCACTGTTTGAACATTCACTGGTTTTTCAAAAATTGGACAAACTTCCATTCTACAATTGTGAAAACTCACATACAGATATTATTTCACCGTGAATAATTGTCTACTTTCAACAGTTGTTCAAAATCAAAGCATTGATTTCACAAAATATACATTTTAACTCTGAAACTCACGTATCATTGAAAATATATGTATATATTCTTGCTCTCTCTTTGAAACGAGAGTTTATTCCTTTTTGTGAAATCTCACATATTCAAAAAAATAAAATTTTGGCTTTCGTGAAAACGCATAGACAAAATTTTTATCACTATTTTGTTTATTTCTTATTAACAAACGAACGAACGTTTGTTCCTAAAACAAGGATTTCCTTTTTTGGGTCGGGACCCATAAATCCTAAACCGACCAAAACTAGACCTTCGGTCGCTCAAATCAGCAGTACCTCATCTCTCCGTGCTCAAGGGATGACGCTCTATCACATTACCAGGGTCTCCACCCGAACATTTGCTCGTATATCGCGTCATTTGAGTAAATTGGAGATTCTGATAATGCCTTTGTAGACTAAGTTCAACCACTGATCTCTCGTCGACTGAAAATCACCATCTAGTGCTTACTACGGAACATGATTGTCCCTCACTAAGCAGGGGACTTAATATTGATGGTGGATTTTCAACAAAGGTCAAAACCGTAAAATCATGATACTGCATATTTCTGACACGGCTTCAGGAATCCATGTGAAGATTCGTGTTTTATGAAGTATGATGCATATGTCGCTCGAAAGGCCTCTGCGGAGCGTTCAACATCGGGCATGTCATCATAGCCTCTATGTAGAATAATGTAATTGGGCGGTTCTCCGTAAGATTGAGAGCTTAACGCCTTCAGGATGTCGGTGACACTCACCGTTCCCTGACTACATAGAAGAACGATTGGGCGGTTCTCCGTAAGATTGAGAGCAATAATTCCTTCAGGAGGGCGGTGACGCTCACTATTCCCTGACTATGTATAGTGTCCATGTATAGACTCAGGCGGTCCTCCATACATGAAATGTTGAGAGGTAAAAACGTCTTCGGGACATTGGCAACACTCATTGATTCACTGACTATACGCAAGAGATTAAATTCTATGTCATATTCACCACTGAATTCCTAGAAGATAATTTATCTTATCTCATTACTCCTATTTCATGATCGAAATGGTAATAGATAAATGTATTACTCCGATTTCATGATCGAATCCGCGGCTGATCTCATGAAATGGTAATAGATATTACTCCGATTTCATGGTCGAACCCACGGCTGGTCTCATGAAATGGTAATATCACCACTTATTTTATTACTCTGATTTCATGGTCGAATCCACGATCCCATGGAATGGTAATACCTATTTTATTATTCCGAATTCATGGTCGAATCCACGGCTGATCCTATGGATTGATAATAAAAAACTACTCACTTTTATTACTCAGTTTCATGAATCATTCTCCACTGAATTTCATAAATTAGTGATAAATACTCAATAATCGGGCATCTGGAAACCACTGAGTAAGCCCCATAAAATGGTGCAAGTGTACTCGACAATGATGCATGACTGAGCACCTGGATGCACAAACGAGTATTCAAAAATATGGAAAACGAGGAATCCTACACAAAACAGGGGAGACAAACAAATAATAATAATAAAATAACGGAGAGGCGCCCATAGGCCAGGCCTTAGCGGTGGCCGGTCCCATGCCTCTCCCATTATTTTTCTTATTTTATCATTTTCATGAACTCATGAAAACTCCCTCATCCCAGCAACTTTCCTTGTTTGAGAAAACTCACGGTTTCTCCATATTTTGATGAACTCATGGAAAATAATATAATATTAGGGAAAGATGTGCGGCACCGGGCAACATAGCCGGCCGGCCATGCCCAAGCCGCGGCCGGTCCCACACCTTGCAAACCCTAACATTTCATAATTATTATTTCCCTCTACTCATGAAACTCCCTTGTTTCAACAAAAACTCATGGATTCTCCATAACTTCAAGGATTCATGAAGAATAATATTATAAACTAGGGAAAGGTGTGCGGGACCGGGCAACCTAGCCAGCCAGCCATGACCAAGCCGTGGCCGGTCCCACACCTTGCAAACCCTAACTTGACATAATTATTATTTTCCTCAATTGATGAAACTCCTGGGTTTGAGCAAAATTCATGATATCTTCATATTTTCTCATATATTGCTCAAATCACGAAAACCAAAAGCCAACATGGTCACACGACTGGATAGCCTCTCACGGCAATTTTTAATAATAAAGCACTTATATTTTAATATTTTCAAAATATTGATGAATTGAGCATACATGCTCATTCCAACAAAAATCAAGAATTTCAGTCAAGATGAAACTCTTCTGAAAATTCACAATGTTGCTCGAACGCACATCAGAAAATGCTGAAACTCTCAGTACGTAGACACGGACACCATGACAACACGTGCATGCCTTCATGACCGGACAGAGTCATCCCAAGGTCTTGCACAAATCCGGTCCCACACGTTTTCATAATTCTGAACTAATTTGCTCAATTGCTCATATTAGGCCCAAACTCTCTCCAACCAACCTGGGGATTACCCAAACGGCCAACAACTGGTCACGTGCCCACCAAGATCCGGTCCCATGCTACCTTGGTCGGTCCCCATCTTTCATACCTAGGTTTTATCACCTAATGTTGAACCCAGCAATATTTCAATAAATGATGAAACCGACATTTAATCATCATTCTTTCACCAACTCTCGAACTGAGAACCCTGGTGCATGCTCATTCGAGCACTGAGCACCACGTGGACGCCCATCATCCCATGTGGTCGGTCCCCATATCACTCATCACCTATTTTCAGCGACCCATCAACTATGATATGAAATTAGGGTTTCGAATAAAATGTTCTACGAATCATCATTCTGAGCAAGATTCAAGAACTAATGAATTTATATTTATTCAGCAACCAACGTCTGAATTAATCATATAATATTGGTAATCTACCAATATTTTAATATTTTATTGGGCCACGTCACCAATAAATATTTCGTAGAATTGAGCATACTTGCTCAATTGCTCAAATATTGATCTAGATATCAATATTTAGTGAATTATCAGTAATTTGTCGAATTGAGCATAATTGCTCGATTGCACAATAAATTATCAACATTTATTATTTTGTAGAATTGAGCAATACTTGCTCAGTTTCTTATCAAATTCTCAATATTCGGTAATTCGTCGAATCGAGCAATACTGACACCATTTCATAGAATTACATGTTCGATCCATGAATAGTTGATCATTCAACACTTATGCTCGATTCAACAAACCTAGACTCACTGTCTAATCAGTCAACAACTGACTAATCAATACACGTCTGTCACTCAAACTCCACGATTCGTGAGACATCAATCACGTCAAATTGGGGGATAACAACTAGGGTTTTGGTTTGGCGGCCTACAACACGTGGATTCATCCACAACGAGAAATGTGAGTAAGTCGTGTCAACGGTTGGAGGAGTTATCAAAGTAGTGGGTAAATGACCAACCCAGTCTCCGCACGACCTGGAACTGATTGTACCACGATCTCCCACTTTCCCACTCTTTCACTCAAGAAACCGTCACACTTACAGGGATCAAGGTGTTTACAACTCTGACAATATAAATATATCTCTGAATCCATGATTGAAGAAGAACAGACAACGAATGATCACAAGCTATCAGCAATTGTCTACGCAGAATTTCTCGAGAAAACTACTCTCAAGAAGTCATCAATCCATCAGAAATTATTCGAACTCATCATTTCACCACAAATTTCAGAAACCTTCAACACACCCACAATTCTTGATCATCACTGATCCCACGCAATTCTAAGCTTCCCTCCTACAGATCAACCCATCTCCCTCTTTGCGACCGAATTGACTCTGGAACGGCCATTGACTTGGTTTAGGCCGGAGTCATACAGATTGATCTCTCGAATCTAAGCACTCCCTTTGCAGTGCATCTGTGTGAGGATTAACATTTCGCCCGGCTGAGGAGTCTCGACAGCATGCTCGTCTCTTCGTTTCCCAAAAAACCGGCGACTCGTTTTTCCCCATCTACAGCTGGCCCAAACCAAAAGAAGTATTCTGAATCATATAAATCATCATCATCCTCCTCATCATCATCCTCCTCCTCCTTCTCATCATTATCATCATCATCCTCAGAATCATACTCATCATCCTCTTCATCGCCCTCCTCTTCTTCATCGTCAACAACATCATAATCATCATCCTCTTCATCTTCAAAACAAGGAACAACCTTGCAACCAAAATACCCAAAAATCTCTTTGTCTTTATCAAGAAGAAGAAATCGGAAGGAAGTTACTACTAGATCAATCATTTTGTCTGGTTTAATACTAAAACTTTCAGTTTTTGATACTGAAACTCTAGTTTTAGTTTAGAGAGAGACTTGGAAAAGAAAAGGTCGAGTAGTACTTTCCTAGTCTCCCTTGCTCGTGTTTTATACCGTGACACACGTTTTCACTTTAATATTCAACCTCTAGCTTAGCCACGTACAAGCATGATAACTTGGCTAGTGAACAAGTATAGCTTTGGAAAATAAAGAAATACAGTATAATAATATATAATAAAAAAATTGGGCGGAAAATTAACATCAAGGAATTTAACTTGGAAAAAATATAAATTGGTTTACAAGCTCGTCCAAGAGTGACATCGGTAAAAATGGAAAATTAGCATTAAGCAATTTGTCTCGGTGGAAATACTCCCTGAAAACTTTGATTTGGACGAAAAATTCTTGCTAAGATCGTGACATCGAAATAATTAAAGTTTGGTTTAGAAGCTCGTCCAAGAGTGACGTCGGTAAAAATTCAAACTTACCATAGATCTTGACATCGAAATAAAAATTGGTTTACAAGCTTGTCCATGAGTGACATCGGTAAAAATAGAAAATTAAATCAATTTATCTCGGTGAAAATACTCCCCGGAAACTTTGATTTGGATGAAATTTACTTGCTAAGATATCGTGACATCGAAATAAAAAATCAAGGGTTTAGAAGCTCGTCCAAGAGTGACATCGGTAAAAATGGAAAATTACCATCAATCAATTTATCTTGGTGGAGATATTCCCGTAAACTTGTATTTGGACGATAAACTATACTTGCTAAGATCGTGACATCGAAATATAAATTGGTTTACAAGCTCATCCATGAGTGACATCGGTAAAGATAGAAAATTAAATCAATTTATCTCGGTGATCTCCGGAAACTTATATTTGGATGAAATATACTTGCTAAGATATCTTGACATCGAAATAAAAATCAGAGGTTTAGAAGTTCGTCCAAGAGTGACATCGGTAAAAATGAAAAATGAAAAATTGCCACCAATCAATTTATCTTGGTGGAGATATGCCAGAAACTTAGATTTGGACGATAAATACTTGCTAAGATCGTGACATCGAAATAAAAATTGGTTTACAAGCTCGTTCAACAGTGACATCAGAAAAAATGGAAAATTACCATCAATCAATTTATCTTGGTGGAAATACTCTCGAAAACTTAGATTTGGATGAACTATACTCTCTAAGATCATGGCATCGAAATAAAAATTGGTTTATCTGAATAAGCCATGTCCAAGAGTGACATTGGTAAAAAACTTGGATATCGAGTCTTGTCGACGAAGCCAATCATAATCGTTCGTGAATTCATAATGCCAACCAATCAAATAAACTAGTTACACCTGATAATCTAACATCCCCAGACATCCTTGCCAATATTATCGGTTGATCGGTCCGATACGACCAATAATGCGATATTATCAGATATTCATATGTATGTATCACTGATATTTCATGTTTTGTCCAGATTAAAGGCACAGACATGATAAAATCCTATATTATCGGCCAGTATTTTAAAAAATAAATATTGATCGGTTCTTTTAATATAAATTAATTGTAAGAACTAGCTAGAATTGTTTCTAAGAATATGAATTGGGATTTTAATCAAAAAAATTGCACCAAAAAGAATTTATGATCAAGACACTAGCTACTACTATATTTATAATTTATTATTTTGCTTCTAAGAATATGTGAATTGGGAGTAAAATAGCGCAATGTTGTTGACTAAGTAGTAAAGAAAAGATACTACTATATCCAAGGCACTAGTAACAAAGGAATTAACTATTACAATAATAAGTACTCCAGTTTGCAGTGGTATTTTTTGATCTTTGATCATTTCTACTTTAACAATTTGTGTAGAATATCTAGTGGGACCCTGTCCTAAATACCAGCCCCATCACTAAATAATAGGAGTATATATATGGAACATTCCTATGGTTGGTTTTTGGATTTTAGGGGTACATTCCTATGGTAGTTGTACTTTGGGACTTTTTGTTATGTGTGATTTAAAGAGAAATATTAACTATATTATAACAAGAGCCTGTATTGTATACCCCACAAGATCTGATAACTTTTGGTCTTATCAAAAACAATAAAAAGTTGGTATAGCCACACTTATTTCTTAATTTACTTTTTTTGGTAACAAGATATAAAGCAGAGAAAGAAAACAACCTTTTTTTTTTTTTTTTTTTGAAATCACATTTCAATTCATTCAAACCCAAATAGTGATTACATGATTGCTTACAATATTATCAATAACACCAAAATACAAGATAATCAAAACCCAAATACAAATGATGACACCAATTGCAAATACATCGCGAAGAGAAAGAGCCATACACCGCAAAGATATCCAATTTTTGTACCGGTAGTATTGACGAATGATGGTGTGAACCGGAATCAACTCCGACCATTTGAAATAATTATCTTCTTCAATAAGAGATGCTCCAATTAAAATGGGGTAATTTTCTCAAAATCTTGTAGATCCAAGCGAATCTGGATGCCCTAACTAAGTATTATTCTTAAATGTAGCAGTATCTTTGATCAGAGCAATGAACTTTTTTTTTAATTTATTAATTGTGTAATAATACATTTTCCTTTTTTTTTTGAATTTATTAACATTTTTTTTTTGGTAAAACTTGGGACCATATTATTTGGAAATATATATATATATATATTACCTTAGATGAAAGTGGTTGATTGTTTCTCTTAACAGGGTTACTGATAGGGTTATGGGTGTTATCAAACCTTCTAGTGTATTCTCTCCTTCAAAAGCAATATTATGTCACCACGCTACTGCTTTTGTCAATCATCATTACGCTTCAGTTTCTCATATTTCACTTCCACTGATCTACCAATCACAATGAGTATCTTATTTTTTGTGTGCATGCAAAAGAAGAAGATCTAGGTAGCCATAATGAGTATCTTGTTGCTTTCTTGGGTACATGCAAAAGAAAAGATAGATCTCTTTAATTCTCCGATTCTTCTGTTTTGACAAATAATATAGAGAAGATTATTTTTTGTTTCTAAAATGTCTGTGACATTTTTTTGGCTTGACCCAAATTTGGCATTGGTGCCAAAATACCTCGTGGTCCAGTCTTTCCATAAATTATTGTTATATTTCTTCCATTTGGTCATGTCTAAATTAAAATTAAAATCTGATAACTATCATAAGGGCTTATGTTTATATAAGGTATATTATGGAAAACTGAATTGTGTTGACTCAACGAGTTAATTAAAATTGATCGATTAACAAACAAATATCAAGCAAAGAATTTAAAGAACCGATATTTTTATAAAACTAAACGAAGTAAAATAATACCAACATCCTCAATATTTTTTTTTAAAATAATCAATATAAAAAATTTCTAAAAAAAAAACCACATTATTCGAAAGTTTCTTTGATAATCTGCTCAACTAAAACCATCGCATATGGTACTCGTGTTGCAGCGTTAGCAGGCTGTGCTGGAACTTCAAGTACCTTTTGTTCTAGAGGTGTCTCCCTTGGTATTTCTGGTGTTCCAGACACAGTTTCACCAACAGGCTCATTCGAAGGAATGGGAGCATGGACACCATCCATTTCAACAGAAGCAGAAGCAGGAATAGTAAGAATGTCAACATGAGCTTGAACTTCAGCTAACAGGGTCATTCCAGGAACCTTACACACGCCATCAATAGTTATGGTGATCCTTCGCTTTCTAGGTACAACCATTACTATCCTTGGAATTGTTTTAATCCTATCGGTATTGTTCTTATTGGAACTCATTTTGTTCCTCTAATATATCAATCTATCTTTTACGATGGTGTGGTTTGTACGACCTCTTTAATATATATATATGTGTGTGTGTGTGTGTGTATTAGAAAAACCCTAAAAAAAAATTAGGTTAGGAGCATTATCTCCAATTACCTAATTTAGTTGTATTCCGCATATCACTCTCAAATAAACAAAATATAACAGTTTACATATCGATGAATATATGCTCATATACGCGTACAACACCACATTGATTTTAGTATATATATGATTTATCTAAATACGGAAAAATAGCACAAAACAAATTGTGTAAACACAACCATGTTGATTGAGTATATGGAGTATATGCTTTATCTTACAGTAGATCATAATCATATACTCTTCGCTAATGTGCATTCCTTGGCTATACTCTTGACAAATTTGTAGGCATCTGAAGTATCTCTCTCCATGATTCTCCATGCCTAATCTTCTCTGAAAAAATTTCTATTTTTGGTGTAATTCCCTCGGTAATTCACACCTACTCAAAGCCAGGCGCAACAATTCCGTCCATCCAAGCGCTATAACCATGCCCAAATTCTCTTTTGGATTTCGTACATTGGTCAACACCATAAATTACAGCTATGATTGACAATAGCAATATATATTGGGATCATTTTTTTTTCTTCAAAGATTAATATACTATGGTCATAACCTAATTTTTAAATTTGCAATGGACACATAAATAGAATGTTGATAAACTGGAATAAATCTCACACAAACACGTGAAAATATCCGCTTCTTGTTTTTAATGCAACCAACAACTCTAACACCATTCAATCATATAAACAGTCATCATTAAACAAGAAAATTAATCCATTAGACAGTCATTAAACAGTCATTCATTAAGCAACTCCAACACCATTCAGTCATTAACATTACAAAAAACATGAAAATAAATCCTAAATCCAAAACATAAATTCCAAAAAACAGTAGAAGATTCAGTCGTCCACAGTCCACAATTTCCCATTAGACCACTCTTAATTCCAATTTTTCTCTGTACTTTGATGATACCTATTTCTTCAAAATAGTGACTTGTGTAACCATTTGCAAAATCCGTATAATCATTTCCATTAAAGCGACTTAACCCAAAAAATCCACCGGTTATAAGAAAATTGGAATTGGTAGAGCTTTACATGTTGTCGGCCATCACTCGGAGTCGTAATCCGACCTTTTCCTATCCGATCGAATATCAGTTTCAGAGCAGTTTCTATGTTGAGTATGACCTCATTTTCATGTGTTGTTCATGATAGGTACGCCTGATACTCATCCTCTACACTGACTTCACTCACAAGGTGGGATGTATAATCCTTATTATTTCCTGCATAAATTGATGCTCTTCTAGCCCTAATCCTTCTCATTAAAAACACACCTTGTCTCCTTTCCCTTTTCTACAACAACTGCAAAAATTCTTCTGGGTATTCTTCAAGTTTTACTTTCTCTATGCTTCTCTTCTTTGTCTCTTCATTTTCTGCCTCATATACTGAGTTTGCATGATAAAACTCATTCCACAACAAACCCATATCATCATCTTGGTTATTTTTCTGCAAACCTACTTCTTCCTCTTCTTTCATATTCCTTGCCTCTTCTTTCTTCTTTTTTTTATTCAATCTTATTGCTTTCGATATATGGCATTTAGCTTTCTCTAGTTGCTCCAAATCCATTTCACATACTGCTAATTTGAAACCCATCATAACTTCCTTTCTCTTCAAGCACTCCTCCTTATCAACTTCTTCCTCTGTCATTGGGGTCTTGCCTTTTGATGGTTTGGAACCACTCCCTTTTTCTGGGTTATTTGGATCCATTGTTATCTCTGAAACTTTTTTTTTCCTCATCTCTTGGCTTAATTTTCTCTCTGGAAAATGAATATAATCCCTAAATCCTCTTTCACATTTATTGTCTTTTTTTTTTTCTTTTTTCTTCTGAGACCTATTCCCAAGAGACGCATACAGCGGTTGAATTCAAAGAAATAATAACACCTTACTAAAATATCATGTCCTTTCAGACCTACTTCATGACGTAATGGTTATCCTTTAGATTTTTTTCCCTTTTAAATAAAAATCCAGTTATAGGTTTAAGCTATAACCGCTTATAAGATAAAACGTGCAAATATACGTTACTTGCATGTTCATTAAGGACGCGACCATTCAAATAATGCATGCTCATCAAGGATGCGACCATTCGCCAACATGTGTATTGGGTGTCTATATAAGCTTTACTCGTATCTGCTTGAAGCATTCTACAATATTAAGAAAATCCTAAATGCTTTTACATTTATTTTTTTTGATAATCTTTCATCAGTATAATAGTGATGGATATGTTGCCGGAATTAACTACGGAGATACTACAGCACCTCCAAACTGCAGAAAGAATTTTATCAAGCAAATATGTTTCCAAATAGTGGAATACTATCCTCGGGGACAAAAGAATTGGACTCCTTTTTGGTGTCACACCAAGATTAGGGAAAGAAGTTACTCAACTCTTTTATAGAGAGGAAGATTTCATCCCGATCGTAACAACGAACAATCACGACGCCCCGAATGATGGAACCCATGAAGATTTGAGTAAGTTGCACCCAATAGTTGGATCTTGCAATGGTCTGGTGATAGGGTGTAGAATAAACCTTATTTACTATCTATTGGTTATGCTTTCTTTGTTACTTTTCGTGTGAATTATGTATATTACGTGTGTTTTTGAGTTATTAGGTACTCTGGAGTCACATGGAAGAAAAGAAGAAGAAATCATCCAAAATTGAAAAAGAAATGACAAAAAGGTCATTTCACTGCGAGCAATATTGGCATCCCATCTAAGGATAAGGGGAAACCCACAGAAGTGCTAAAAACACCCAGCAAAAGACTATGAGACACCCAGTCTGGGGGTGGATCTTATCCCTGGGGTGTACCAAATCCAACCCACCTCATAACCCTACATGAGAGATGACTTTCCTCTCATTCATCACATTTCCATTTTCCTGAAATTGAGAAAAGAAGAGAAGCAGCAGTTGCTGCTGTTGATGAGACATTGAGACTAGATCGAGAGTTAGACAGAGAAATTGTGAGAAATTGGAAAGGAATGTTCATAGCTCGTAGAGAGGAAGAATCAGCGAGACATGTTTGCTGTAATCGTTTTAAATCGAGAAACAGTGAAGAAATTAAGGAGGATCTGTGGATTTTCTTGAAATCAACAGATGAGAAGAAATAAGGGTCTGGTGGTGATATGAAGATCTGAAGTTGTTTGGTGTTAATGGGTTTTCGGTGGAAGATGAAGTGAAGAACGAGACAGGTTCTGCTGTTGGATTGAAGGTTCAAATCGAGAATTTGTAAAGAAATTGGAGGTGTTGGGAGGCGATGGATTTGGATCTGAGATATGAATAAATGGGTTCGAGTGAAGAAGGGAAACTGCAGGTCTGAATTGCAGTTGAAGGAGATGGAATTGGTGGTGATTTATGGTGAAGGTTTACACTCGGATTGGAGTTTGGCCGTAGTGCTGAAGCGTAGAAGAATTGATAAAATGGGAATGGTTGTTTGTCAGCAAGAAGTAGAGTTAGTGTTTGAAGGGTTACCGGTGTCAAGGTTGCAGGGAAGTGAAGCTGCAGAATGGAGTGTATGGCGTACATGGAAGATGATGAACCTGTTGCTTCTCAGCAGTAATGGGTGTGCTTGAATAATTAGATGTATGCTAGGATTTGTTACAGGGAGAAGAAAAGAAGGGCCTGAAATTGGCCGGGAATTGACAGAAATACAAACAGAACTCTGCCCAAATTTCTCCTCTAGCGAGTTGATCCAGACGAGTCCGATGACCGATCCAGCTTGTGGCTCAGTAGAGTTAGTATCCAGTAAGACCGAGTAATATGCTGACTCGGTGTCTAACTTCCTCTTCCTTGAGCCGGTTGACTAACAGAGACTGTTAGTTTGACAGTTATATGTAACGGTGCCGTGATGGAATATTCCGTGGACGGAGAAGAAGATTCCAGCGACCGGCAGGAAGATTTCCGGTGTCGTATTCCGGTGGTACCAGTGAAGTTCTGACGACTCAATTAATGAAGAATTTTCTCGACTCATGGGTTTGAAGAATTGGGCTTGGATTTTGGAAAGAGAACAAGGAGGAATTTTACAAAGACAAGGATTTGGAATGTTGAGCTACAAAGGGAAAGAAATTCTATTCCTAAGAGGAGTTGAAGCAATTTGAAGTCTATAAATAGAGAAGCTCTCTACACAACTTTTACACCTTTACACACACAACACTTGTGTTTTTTTGCTTGCTTTCAAAATTATTCTTTTAATTATTTGTGTGAACTTCAAAAATTCTCCCTTTAATTATTTGTGTGAATTTCAAAAACATGAGTAGCTAATTTTCTTATTGATTGAGGATGAATTCCTAGTTCTTAACATGATTTGAGTTTTTGTTTTAAAATCTACCTTGAATTTTTTCACATGATTATCGTTTTTTTTTACTAATAGGAATTTTTATACATTCATGGTTGATTGATAGATTGTTTAGAGTGCACGCTAAATTGATTTGTTAATTTGATCTAAAGCTAGTGAAAGTTAGGGGATAAGTAATCGTTTCTTGACTCTTTACACAAGTAGCAAACACGAGACCTTGTGGAGGGATTCCGTGGAGCAATTGTGTGTAAAAACAACACTATAAAGTGGACCAAGCGAACCGAGTTTAACTACTAGTACTAAACCTAAATTCATAAATATTAATGCATTCGGGGAATTACATCTTGTAAGCGAACCTCAAGGTGGTTCTTTTGAATAGAATCTGATAACTAAGCGGACCTGTTATTCTGTGAAATAAGGAGTTTTGGGGTTAGCTAAGCGAACCTGCTATCCTACGGTTGGTGATAATCTGTGACTAATAACATGTGAATGAAAAACATGACTTGAATCATTGTTTTGCAACGAAGAAGGATTCCTTGATCTTGTCTCTCTTAATGATTTCAACTTTATCTTTTTAATTGCTTTCTTTATTTTCTTTTGCTTTATAAAACAAACCCCTTTTTGTGAAAATTAAATAACTGAAACTCTTGATCATCGCGGGAACGAACTTGACTACACTATATTACTTGTTAATTAGGTGGAAAAATATTAATTAATTCGTTGTGGTTACGACACGCATCAAATTTTGGCGCCGCTGCCAGGGAGCAATGGACGATTTTAGTTGTTTTATTTTTCTTTTTGCTTTATTCTTGCTTTGTTAGATTCTATATGGTATCTAACTTAGTTTTTGAGAATCTTGTTTCAGGTACTATATCTTTGGTGAATGCTTAAAGAGGGAAGACCGAGTCCAATTGGTATACGTCTTCGATCCGGCACTCAACTAAAGGACCTCTTTCGAGCGGTTAACACTCCGCTTCCTCGTTCTTCATCTAGTGAGTTCGCAGATTCCGATATAGACGAAGAAGAAATGTCTGATCGTACACTTAAGGATCTAGCTTCTCACAAGCTCGATACACAACAATGGTGTATCCAAAATAACTCAACCTTCAAGATCTAGCCGGGGTTGATTAGAGAGTTACCAAAGTTTCATGGCATGGTGAATGAAGATCCAAACAAACATATTATGGACTTCTCTACCATAGTCATGGCTATGCTTCCACCGGAGACTAATGCGGATGGAGAAATGTTGAAAGCTTTCATGTTCTCTTAGGCGGGCTATGCTAAGGAATGGTTGTATTATTTTCCTTCCGGAAGTATCACCACCTGGAATGGGATGAAGAAACTTTTCCTCGAGAGATGTTTTCCTGCATCAAAAGCTACTCAAATTCGCAAGGAGATTTGTGGGATGAAGCAAAATGTGGGAGATTCATTGTATGGATGTTGGGAGCGATACAAGAGATTGGTGGCAAGCTGTACACATCATCAATTCAGTGACGTCATGATACTCCAATACTTCTACGAAGCTCTCCACCCAAGTGATAGATCTCTTCTTGACGCCGCAGGTGGTGGTGCACTAATGAACAAGACGGTGTCCCAAGCTACCGAGTTGATTGAGAGTATGGCGGCGAACTCGCAATAATTCTACACAAGAGAAGAACCAATGGTTAGGCGAGTGCATGAAGTTCGTGATTCATCATCATACCTTGAACAAAGGATGGGGAGCATGGTAAGGGTAATGCAACGAATGGCCGTGGTAATTATTCTGTATGATGAGACCGAACAAGTAGATGCTTTATATCCAAATCAAAGGCCAAGGTACGATCCATATTCTAATACTTACAATCTCAGTTGGAAGAATCATCCTAACTTTAGTTATGCAAACAAGCAAGTGGAGGCTCCTAATCCATATGTGCAACAAGGTGGTTTCCAACAATCACGCTTCCAACCTCAACAACAATTCCAACCACAAGAAGTCAAGGAGCAAGATTCTTCGAATGATGACAAGTTCAATGTGATAATACAAAGCATGCACGGTCTTACTTCTATGTTACAACAAAACCAACAAAAGACCGATTCGGTTATCAAGGCTTTGGAAATTCAAGTGGGGCAATTGGCGATCGATGTGAACCTATTGAAAGCTCAAGCATCCACAAAGATTCCTTCACAACCATTTGTGAATCCAAGAGAGAGTGTTAAAGCATTTTCCTTGAGGAGTGGAAAACAAGTGGAGCAACCAAATCAACAAGATAAGGTGCATGAAGAGTTAGTTGAAGACAAAGAGAAAACCACACCAAAGGATAATTCCAAGTAACCGGTTCCTACTTTCACCATTCCACCCCCGTTTCCTAGCCGATTTGCTAAGTCTAAGAAAGAGTTGGAATACAAGGATATTTGGGACATCCTTAAGAAGTACAAGTCAATATTCCACTCATTGAAGTTATTCGACAAATTCCTCGTTGTGCAAAGTTCTTAAAGGAGTTTTGCATGAAGAAGAAAAGATTGAAAGGGAATGAAGTCATGAGTGTGAGGGAGAATGCTTAGGAGTTCATTCTCAAGAAACTCCCACTTAAATTAAAGGACCCCGGTAGTTTCACCATACCTTGTACAGTCGGTAAAACAAGGTTTACTCGAGCTTTGCTAGATTTTGGAGCATCGGTTAATGTTATGCCTTCCTCGATTTATGATTCTTTAAATCTCGGTCCTCTTAAGGAGACCGAAGTAGTTCTTGAACTTGCTAACCGATCTAATGTTTACCCGAAATGGATTGTTGAGAATGTTTTGGTGCAAGTTAATGAGCTTGTATTCCCGGCCGATTTCTATGTCTTAGACATGAATGATGAGAACTCTCCTAAGTCTACACCTTTGCTATTGGTTAGACCATTCTTAAGCACCGCTGGAACGAAGATTGATGTCCAAAATGGGACCTTGACTATGGAGTTTGATGGTGCAGTCATCCACTTCAATATCTTTGAGACAATGAGATACCCAAGTGATGTGAAGTCATGTTTTCCCGTTAAAGAGATTGATGCGGGCTAATGAATCATGCAAGAGCTAAGTCGGGCCGTCGACTTTAAAACAAGCGCTTAATGGGAGGCAACCCATAGGTTTTGTATTTCTTACCTTTTACTTTTTTATTTTCTTTTTGTTTTGTTTATTTATTTTTATTGTTCCATATCATGTTAGGATTTCCCACCTTGACTTTGCTAGGAGGATTCAATTATATTGAGGACAATGTAAGGTTTAAGTGTGGGGGAGTGGTTAAGCATATTAAAAAAAATTTGCATAAAACCTCCAACTTTTAGAGATTTTAGAGTCACTAGCATACTTCTAGGTATGTTTACATAGAGAATTCTGACCGACATAACTGAACTTGGAAGTGTTAGGGAACTACGTTCGGATTTCTTACTTGTTAGAGTGTTAAATAATGGATTTAATCATGCCGGTGATGCAGATTAGGAGCAGGGAGACATGCATTATTAGAGTTGTTGATCAATCGTTAGTGGAGACTACCCTATTTATATCATGCGAGGCACCGACCAGATTTCTTTATAAATAACTAAAGAGCTTTATTTTGAGTGTGTGTCACCGTACGTTAATTCCGGGTATAATGGTGAGCTACCCAACCTCCCACCATTAGAAGCACTACTCTTTGATCTCTTAAGTGCTAATTTTGTCAATCATGAGGGTGACGTCTATATATGAAAGCCTACTTTTTTTTAGTTCGATTTGCAGTTAGCACTATTCTCTCTCTCGACAAAAACGGGTCCGTAGAAACACCATCATCATCAACAAGGGAGCGACATCAAAATCTACAAGGAAAGTTGAAAAAGTTCAAGGTTTACAAGCAACGGAACAAGAAAAGAGTAAATTTCATATCCAAGTAAAGCAACATAAAATGAGCGGATTTTTATATATACATGTTGAAGACTTACATATGAGGAGCATAATTTTATATCCAAGTTGAAGACTTATTTACAAGAGCAAAGAAAAGCAAAAGGTGAGAATTATTGAAGTTTATGATTTCGAGACGATACAAGTTGTGAAGAATCAAGCGGTAAAGTACTTTTCCCACGGCCATGGTTTGATTTTATTTTCACTTTGTTCTGTATTTTATTTCTCTTGTTTCAAAAAAAAAATGAGACAAGAGAAAAATTTATCACTGTTTTACTTTTTATTTAATAAGCCGTGGGGAAGGAAAAATCTATAAACAAGTTTCAAGCGACAAGGATTTAAGGTAAAGAGTTACAAATTGTCAAGGATCTATGAAGTTCAAGAGTTTATCATTATAGTTGAAGCCGAAGATGAAGACCAAAACGATGAAGACGAGAAGCGAAGACGTTTCTATTGGATGTCGTGAGAGTGGTGTTACCATAATTGGCAATCGGATGTGAAGGTAAGTAAGTAATCTCATCCTCGATAATAGTGGTTGATTTCCTTTCTTAGAGATCGTCAGAAAAATGGTTTTTCAAAATGTTAAAAGATGTGGGTGTTTAAAATATTTCGGAAGTTTTCCTTCCCACCATTCAACGTGTTGCAGGAACTCTCTCTTCATTCCTACCTGCACACATGTGAGAACCATAAAAGTACGTCCTTTGAATGCAATTTCATAAAACCCTTTTTTGGTGAGGCAGAAGTCGAGGAGAAATGCTTATTGATCGCTTCTCAAACACGCGTTCTCTCATTATGGTGTAGTTATTTCTCACTCAACATTTAAGAATGAGAACATGTTCTTTGGTATTTCTAACTTCTTATTACCAGCATGCAGAAACTCTATGTCTTCATGGATGCTTGCCACGCTGGAAAGCTTTGAAATTGGAGTGGTTTTAGTTTAATTTGCTCGAGGACTAGCAAAGTCTAAGTGTGGGGGAATTTGATAGCGTGTAGATTACACCTTATTTACTATCTATTGGTTATGCTTTCTTTGTTACTTTTCGTGTGAATTATGTATATTACGTGTGTTTTTGAGTTATTAGGTACTCTGGAGTCACATGGAAGAAAAGAAGAAGAAATCATCAAAAATTGAAAAAGAAAGGACAAAAAGGTCATTTCACTGCGAGCAATATAGGAATCCCATCTAAGGATAAGGAGCAACCCACAGAAGTGTTAAAAACACCCAGCAAAAGACTATGAGACACCCAGTATGGGGGTGGATCCTATCCCTGGGGTGTACCAAATCCAACCCACCTCATAACCCTACATGAGAGACGACTTTCCTCTCATTCATCACATTTCCATTTTCCTGAAATTGAGAAAAGAAGAGAAGCAGCAGCCGCTGCTGTTGATGAGACATTGAGACCAGATCGAGAGTTAGACAGAGAAATTGTGAGAAATTGGAAAGGAATGTTCATAGATCGTAGAGAGGAAGAATCAGCGAGACCTGTTGCTGGAATCGTTTTAATCGAGAAACAGTGAAGAAATTAAGGGGGGTTTGTGGGTTTTCTTGAAATCAACAGATGAAAAGAAATAAGGGTCTGGTGGTGATATGAAGATCTGAAGCTGTTTAGTGTTAATGGGTTTTCGGTGGAAGATGAAGTGAAGAACGAGATGGGTTCTGCTGTTGGATTGAAGGTTCAAATCGAGAATTTGTAAAGAAATTGGAGGTGTTGGGAGGCGATGGATTTGGACCTGAGATATGAATAAATGGGTTCGAGTGAAGAAGGGAAACTGCAGGTCTGAATTGCAGTTGAAGGAGATGGAATTGGTGGTGATTTCTGGTGGAGGTTTACACTCGGATTGGAGTTTGTCCGTAGTGCTGAAGCGTAGAAGAATTGATAAAATGGGAATGGTTGTTTGTCAGCAAGAAGTGGAGTTAGTGTTTGAAGGGTTAGCGGTGTCAAGGTTGCAGGGAAGTGAAGCTGCAGAATGGAGTGTATGGCGTACATGGAAGATGATGAACCTGTTGCTGCGCAGCAGTAATGGGTGTGCTTGAATAATTAGATGTATGCTAGGATTTTTTACAGGGAGAAGAAAATAAGGGCCTGAAATTGGCCGGGAATTGACAGAAATACAAACAGAACTCTGCCGAAATTTCTCCTCCAGCGAGTTGATCCAGATGAGTCCGATGACCGATCCAGCTTGTGGCTCAGTTGAGTCAGTATCCAGTAAGACCGAGTAAGATGCTGACTTGGTGTATGACTTCCTTTTCCTTGGACCGGTTGACTAACATAGACTGTTAGTTTGACAGTTATATGTAACGGTGCCGTGATGGAATATTCTGTGGACGGAGAAGAAGATTCCAGCGACCGGCAGGGAGATTTCAGGTGTCATATTCCGGTGGTACCAGTGAAGTTCCGGCGACTCAATTAATGAAGAATTTTCTAGACTCATGGGTTTGAAGAATTGGGCTTGGATTTTGGAAAGAGAACAAGGAGGAATTTTACAAAGACAAGGATTTGGAATGTTGAGCTACAAAGGGAAAGAGATTCTATTCCTAAGAGGAGTTGAAGGAATTTGAAGCCTATAAATAGAGAAGCTCTCTACACAACTTCTACACCTTTACACACACAACACTTGTGTTTTTTGCTTGCTTTCAAAATTATTCTTTTAATTATTTGTGTGAACTTCAAAAATTCTCCCTTTAATTATTTGTGTGAATTTCAAAAACATGAGTAGCTAATTTTCTTATTGATTGAGGATGAATTCCTAGTTCTTAACATGATTTGAGTTTTTGTTTTAAAATCTACCTTGAATTTTTTCACATGATTATCGTTTATTTTTACTAATAGGAATGTTTATACATTCATGGTTGATTGATAGATTGTTTAGAGTGCACGCTAAATTGATTTGTTAATTTGATCTAAAGCTAGTGAAAGTTAGGGGATAAGTAATCGTTTCTCGACTCTTTACACAAGTAGCAAACACGAGACCTTGCGGAGGGATTCCGTGGAGCAATTGTGTGTAAAAACAATGCTATAAAGTGGACCAAGCGAACCGAGTTTAACTACTAGTATTAAACCTAAATTCATAAATCTTAATGCGTTCGGGGAATTACATCTTGTAAGCCAACCTCAAGGTGGTTCTTTTGAAAAGAATCTGATAACTGAGCGGACCTGTTATTCAGTGAAATAAGGAGTTTTGGGGTTAGCTAAGTGAACCTGCTATCCTACGGTTGGTGATAATCTGTGACTAATAACATGTGGATGAAAAACATAACTTGAATCATTGTTTTTCAACGAAGAAGGATTCCTTGATCTTGTCTCTCTTATTGATTTCAACTTTATCTTTTTAATTGCTTTGTTTATTTTCTTTTGCTTTATAAAACAACTCCCCCCCCCCCTCCCATTTTTATGACAATTAAACAACTAAAACTCTTGCTCCTCGTGGGAACGAACTTGACTACACTATATTACTTGTTAATTAGGTGGAAAAATATTAATTAACTTGTTGTGGTTACGACACGCATCAAACTTTGACGCCGCTGGGAACGAACTTGACTACACTATATTACTTGACTACACTATATTACTTTTCGAAGTTCGGGTGTGTACGCACATGGTTGTATTTTTTGGAAGGATTGTTGTCAGTGGGATGGTGGCATAGTTTATTTCAATTTATACACTGAGACATTTCATCAACATTCGCGACCCCTGCATCATATTCCTGGGAGTAAATTCCCATCACTTGGGATGGTTATGTTCGGAGTTCGTCTTTTATTTTACTACATCCATGAGGCCTATGATGAGGGGATTAATCAGCCCCGGATAGATTTCTGGGCACCCATTTCCAAAACAAATATTCATACATGGGCACCTGGGGGGGAATGGAATAGGAATCATAAGATAAGCATTTTCTTGGAAAAGAATGAGGATGAAGTGTGGCCGACCTATTAGAAAACAAGGACCTCCTATTGTGGCAGAATGGGCGTTTATTGCGCTACAATGCACTCACCAGAACTTGGACGGAAATTTTGGGGACACTATTGTGGGAAACAAGCAGGGTTGCAATTATTCCTCATATGAGGAGCGTTGTCTCGTTGAAGAATTTTGGTGGAAAATCGGAAACATGTACTCATGATGTCCATACCACTAACACATTCCTTGGATTATCTATGTAGATTTTTTTTTTCTTGTACAATTCATTCCTTGGGTTATCTATGTAGCTTTTTTTCTCTCTTGTAGTTGTGTTTTTTTGGTGTGTGGATTATTTTCTATGTTGAAATGTAGAATTTAATTAGTTTGGGTCATTGTTTAACTAGACAACCTTTGGTTTTTTTCGTTTTTTTGCGTTACACCTATGGTCCAGCCGTCCGGGCCACCCCAACCGACCTAAGTAATTAGTCGAAAAGTAGAAAAATTATTTGGGTATTTCCTAAAAGATCATGATTTATTTTAGTTTGTTATGATCGGAATGTATATTAGATTAAAAAGGAAATCAGATAAACATGAAAATATTCATTCCATATCTCATTATATTGCTACAATATCTCATTTTTTTAGTAATATGGAAATTGAAATATTCGGTGTAAATATCAAAGAATAGTGATTTAAGATGGAAAACCTAAAAAAATTAGCCAACAGGTGTATTGGATGTCTATATATATATATATAAGCTTTACTCGTATATGCTTGTAGCATTCTACAATAAGAAAATCCTAAAATCTTGTTAAAAAAAAAATTTGATAATCTTTCATCAGTATAATAGTGATGGATATGTTTCCGGAATTAACTATCGAGATACTTCAGCGCAGCCAAACTGCAGAAAGCGTTTTAGCAAGCAAATGTGTATGCAAAGAATGGAATACTATCCTTGGGGACAAAAGAATTGGATTCATTTTTGGTATCGCACCAAGCATGGGGGAAAATAAAGTTACCCAACTCTTTTATAGAGAGGAAGATTCCAGCCGGATCGTAAAATCCAACAATCACGACGCCCCGAATGATGGAACCCATGATGATTGGACTATGTTGCACCCAATAGTTGGATCTTGCAATGGTCTGGTATGTTTTTATGTTCCACACCACGGCATACAAGATCCTACATATATTATGAATCCAAAAACTGGTGAGCACATCCATCTGCCACAACTATGCATCACAATTGCACCGGATACAGTACTTTCGTGGTATCCACGATACAACATAATTAGGGGTTTCGGCTACTGTCAACGTACCAATGAGTATAAGGTAGTTCAAGTTCACATGGATGGTAAAGTTCAAATACGCACTCTATGAGACAAGGGGGGATGGAGGAACATAGCAGAGGAGATTCCTTATACCTTTCGGAGTTCAGGTGTGTACGCACATGGTTTTATCTTTTGGAAGGATTATTGTCAGCAGGATATTGGCATAATATCTTTCAATTTGGACACTGAGACGTTCCATCAACATTCTCCACCCCGCATCATATTCATGAGAGTGGATTTTGGAGGATGGTCATGTTCGGAGTTCGCATTTTATTTTACTACATCCATGAGGGGATTGATCGGCCCCCAATAGATTTCTGGCCTCCCATTTCCGAAGAAAATATTCATAAATGGGCACCTAACGGGGAATGGAATTGGAATTATAAGATAAGCATTTACTTTGAAGAGGATGAATGGCCGACTTATAACCCGATAGCCTTTGTAAATAACAAGGACCTCTTATTTTGGAAGAATAAGCGTATTTTGCGTTACAATACACTCACCAGAACTTGGACGGAAATTTGGGGGGCACTACCGTGGGAAACAAGGGTTGCAATTATTCCTCACATGAGGAGCGTTGTCTTGTTAAAAAAATTTGGTGGACAATCGGATACGTGTACTCATGATGTCCATGCGTCTAACACATTCCTTGGCTTATCTATGTAGCTTTTTTTCTTGTAGTTGTGTTTTTTTTTGTTTTTTATTTGGTATTTGGATTTTTTTCTATGCTGAAATGTACAATTTATTACTTGGGTTATCGCTTTTTTTTCATGTATTTGTGTTGTTGTTTTTTTTGGTGTTTGGATTTTTTTAATGTTGAAATATTCAATTTCGTGTATCAACATGATAGTGTTGCCGCTAAATGTTGGGTCATTGTTTAACTAGCCAACCTTTGGTTTGTTCCTTTTTTTTGTGTGTTACACCTACGGTCCAGCCGGCCGGGCCACCCCAATCGACCTAGGTAATTAGTTGAAAAGTAGAAAGATTATTTGAGTATTTCCTAAGAGATCGCGTATATCAAATTAAAAAGGAAATTAGATAAATATGAACATATGAAAATATTCATTCCATATCTCATGAGATCGTGATTTATTTTAGTTTGTTATGTTCGTAATGTATATTAGATTAAAAAGGAAATTAGATAAACATGAAAATATTCATTCCATATCTAATTATATTGCTACAATATTCGGTGTAAATACCAAAGAATAGGTGATTTAAGATAATGATGGAAAACCTAAAAAATTTGGGTTTTCCTTACAAATATATATAAATTCCACCAAGCATAGAAAAAAAATTAACATAGAGTATTAAGAGGAAAATGAGTTCTGCTAAGAGGGATCGTAGAGATGAAACTGAAGAGAGGATCCAAAAATGTCCTCGACTGATGGATGGTCCTCTTAAATTGAGGATTATCATTACTTTGGACGGAGTAACTACTGTTCCTGGTCTTCCTCTCGACGTTGTAATTAGTTCTGTTGTCATAGTGTTAACAATGATGATGTTCCTATTTATGCTGATGTTATTCCTGGTGTTCCTCTAGACGTTGTAATCTGTAGTGTTGAGAATGCTGGTGTTCCTGCTTATGCTGATGTTCCTACCATGAATGATGATGCTCATGCTTCTATTATTAAAATTATTGATGAAGATCCCGATGTTCCGGACATGGCAGAGGATCCAAAAATTAAAAATCATGATCTTAACAAGTAGGTGGAGCCTGATGAAACAGAAAATGGCAAATATGAGGATCACAAGGCGCGCAAGCCTGCTGGTTGGAGTGATCAAGTTCACCTCAGCATTGCGAGAATAATTTTTTGAAGATGGGGGATGGTTCATTTGATATTTATTTTTTTGATGATAGGGTTTGATTTATCCGTTTCTTTTTGTGGACGCTTTGAAAGTTGTTTTCATTTCTTGTTTCGTTTGATAATTTTGTCATTTAGAAGAAGGTGATGTTTATGAATTCTTTTATTATTTAGGTATTGGAAGCATGAAATAAATCAGATAATTATTTACAAGTTCACAGACTTTACAGAATGCAATATACTCATGCAAATTTATTTATTTATGAGATTTGCATTCTTTTGGAAAACAAAATATAATTAGCTGAAAAAATGGAGGAAATGTAGAAAAATATAGTTGTTCCCCCCTGTAAACAATAAGAATCAATTTATCACTTTAGGTCTGATCTTATTATCTCCTTGCCAATACTTTTAACAAAAATACGAGTTCGAACAAGTAAAGTGCTATTGAAAGTAAAGTACTGCTATACGATGATGTTAATGATAATGATCTTTGCGTGGATTTGGATGAGAATGAGGAACCAGAGTAATCTGAAAAATAACCAGACTAATCTGACAAAGAACCAGACTCGTCTAACAAGTTCTTTAGTTTTTAAACAGGGTTTTTTATGTGTGAACTTTTAGTTTACGTATTTTTAATATAAAGCATTTCGTCTGACCATTTTGTTTTCAGTAGTGGTTGTATTTATTTTTTAAGTACTGCACTAGATGCAGGCTTTTTACGCTGATAGATAGGTTGACATTTATGTGATGAATGATTCACGTTGAACTTTTATGTTTTCTGGAAATGATGAACATGAAAATGGATGGGTTTAGTTTATTTATCTTTAGTAGATTCCTGTATGATTAGAATAATACGTTTCCTACATAGGTGTCACTAATAATTCATACGTTTCCTCCCTAAACCAAGAATAATACAGGAGACAACCCAGCTTAAAATTATTAAGGAAAATAGTATTCGAAAAAAGAAAGTAATTTTTTTCGATAGCCTATTCTCGAGTTGGTTAGAGATAGGAAACTAAAATTCCAAAATTTTGGGAAATAATTTTATCATAACTGTCTACAAAATATTCTCTCATAAAATAAGGAAACTAACCATATTGGTTACACATCAAAAATTTGGAAATAAAAAAAGAAAAACACCAAAAAAAATTGTTTGGCGGGTGATGAAAATGAATTTTACTAGGCAGGATGTTTCAAAAGGAAAATCAATTCCCGCCTGATGGTTTGGTTAAATTCCAGAAAGAAAAAGAAAGATGAGTTTGATCTACTTTTTCAGTTTTTATTACTCGATTTATTCTCTCTATGAAATCATAATTCTACTACTATCTCTAATCTTTACAAGGAACCTACCTCTTCAGACTCGATCTTTGTTGTTGGTATTATTTCTACAACCCATTATCGAATGAATAATAAATTGATGTTAGATTTTTTGTTCGATCTCATGGAATCAGATGTTAGATCTTATAGGTTTACTAGTTAAAGCATGATTAGGGTTTTTATTCTATTACTTCTTATAGGTTTACTAGTTAAATCATGATTAGGGTTTTTATTTTATTGTTATCTCTAATCTTTACAAGGAATCCACCTCTTTAAACTCAATCTTTGTTGCTGGTAATATTTTTACAACCCATTATCGAATGAATATTAAATTTATGTTAGATTTTTTGTTTGATCTCATGGAATCAGATGTTAGATCTTAGGTTTACTAGTTAAAGCATGATTAGGGTTTTTATTCGTCTATATCAAAGAACAAGTTAATGACAATCATGGATTGTACGGTGAGAAGTGATTTCATTTTGTTACAACAATAATGTTTTAGGCTTATGTTACATGCATGAACTATTATAAGATTTAGGTAAGGATCTTTCTTTCATGTTACTTAGTTAGGCTTTACTAGTTAGTTAGCTTTTACAAAATAAAATAAAAACTTACCGATGCTAATTGTTTTCTAGGGTTTTTGTTATTGTTTGGGTTGGATTTTGATTGAGAGCTAATAACTCTACTTTGATCGACGATGTTGTGTCAGTCATATATATATATACAAGGTTTCTCAAAATTTAAGCATTTGAGTCTCTATTACTTGGCGAGCTTGTAACGTCTGCATTTTAAGTTGCCACTTTTAATAATACCATTTTGTTGGTTGGCCAATTTGACTAACATTTTCAAGCTAAAAATGGATAATCATTATGTGGTGCTTTAGTGTTCTTGGCTTTTGTAACAAAAAGTTATATAAGGCCGTTTAACAGGTACCTTTCGCTTTGTGGATAACAAAATAATTAAGGAGATTTTGCGTGTTGCAGTGATGTTTTAGCCTCAAGTTACATGCATCAATGAGTTCATGTTTGTTTTCTTTTCATATAATAGAAAATAGGTGTAACACATGTTGCCTATCTTGTTAGGTTTAGCTAATATTTTCCAAAATAAGCTCAAATTCCTAACTGAGATGCACGTACCTACACATCTTTTGTCATCGGAAAAGATGATGATTACAACATGTCCCCAGAGGATGACCAATGGAGGGAACCAGATGATGAGGGGGATTCTGATGAAGAAACGATAGATTTAGATGAGAGTCATGATGACATTGTACAATCAGATGAAGATGATGGTGAAGATATGGTCCCCACTGTTAGATTTGAAGAATTAATAGGTAATGTTCGAAATCTTGTACTTACTTGTTTCTAGTTAAACATCACATGGTTTCATATGTTGCCTTGGTTATTTCCAGAGTCAGACGATTCTGAAAATGATGATCTCGAAGTGTTAGAAAAAAAAGAATTGGAAAACGCTCCAGAAGCAGAAAAGCAGCCACAACAAGAAGACTTTACAGAAGAGATCATAAAAGAGAGGGGAATTACACGAATGTTGAAGCTGCATAAACACTTCTCGGAATCTGATGCCAAAAGAAGGGATATTGAATTTGACAAAATGTTCCGGCCTATTGGTGACCATAGAATTGAATTCAGTAGTTACCTAGGCGATTTGGCCCGAGATATGGTTGGTATAAAACATTTATGTTGGAAGGAAGTCCCTCCAACAACAAAAGAAAATATGTGGGAGAAAATTCTGGTATGCATATGCGGTTATCAATCCGTCATTTTTGTTGTCTAACTGTGAGTCTGTGATTAACATACATTAGATGTTATTGCAGCTTCATTTTGAGGTGCCCCATGAACTGAAGCCAGTGGTCATGAAGCGTCTACCTGTTCAGCTGCGACACTTCAGAAAGAAATTGTACAAGAATCATGTAAACCCTTCCTGGAAATGCCGGACAAACTAAGAATTGTCCCCAAAACGTACAAAACGGTAATGGACCAAGAAAAATGGGTCAATTACCTTAATCAAGTACTAACATCGCCTATATTTAAGGTATGGAATACACATTGCTTTTTCTAATTTGTGTTTCGTTCTTATTGTCTATCCCATCATATTATGAAATTATTTTTATTTCCTCTGCAAGAAAAATTCGGAGAGGGGAAAAGAGGCAATATCACAATCCAAGTTCCGACATCGGACGGGACGAGGAGGATACTCGGGATTAAAACTAAAATTAGTAAGTTTGTTGTCTTATTTATTATACGTTGTACAGTAAAACCGGCAATATCAGATACTTCTGTTTTGTATGACGTGTTGAGTGTCTCATATGTGCAGAAACTTATAACGATATAGGGATGTGTCCTCTTACACCAATCTGTAATTTTGTCACATTAGATGCTTTGGAATTGGTTTTCTGTTTTACACAGTTAATATCTGTGCGGATGTAAATCCTTACTTGTTTTTGGTAACTACTAGGTCAAAAGAGGAAATGTTGTCGAAGAAGATCTTAAAGACCGGTGCTTCATGTGGAAAAAAGCACGCGAAAACAAAGACGGAATTGTACCAGACGATTTTGTCAGGGAGAAGACATCTGAAGTTGTGAGAAAATAGAAACTTTACTGTCCTCATGTTTTTAACCAAAGTAAGTGCGCAAGGTTTAAATTATAATTTAACACATTATTTGAACAGGAAGAGAAGCGGAAGATGATTCGAGAGGGAACTCTAACGGTTGGTCATGACGAGGATGCCCTAACACTTGCGATCGGCCCGGATAAGGGTGGACGTGTCAAGGGGGATGGCTTTGGAGTGACGGCAACCCTTTACTTTCCAAATGGAAGAAAACCAAGACACTCGAAAGAGAATGATGAACTGTTCTGAAAGCTAATGAGAAAGAATTAGATTCTACTAAAAATGCGTATCAGAGATTAACAGACAACTTGTTATCTCAAGGAGTCGACATTGCGAAAATTATGGGCAACAGTATCAGCAATTCTGGAGGAGAGGTAAGTGAACTGAGTTTTGATTAGATTGTGTAAATTTTAAAAAGAATTGGCAGACAGTATATGATTTTTCAAACAATGTGTTCAACTACAGTTACAGGATGCAGGACCTAGCAACGCCTCCAATCGATCTAAGAATAACATAGGTCCAGAATCAGTTAAGAAACTTCCAAAAAAACATGGGAAATCCGGTCCGCAGAAGTCATCTGAAAGCATCAAAGGGTCCGCGAAGCGGGACTCTCCTTGTATTAAAACGCCGACCGTTTCTACTGAATCCCCGGCGTCTTTAGTATCAAAAAAGAAGTCTCTGTCTCCTCCATCCACTGGGGAATCTCATAATGTGGCATCTGAAAAATTTACCATTGATGTATGGTTTGACAACGCATTTAAATTTTTAATCTTCCATTTACTATCTCTCATGCGCCTTGTGTTTCTGCAGCGCATAGGATGCAAACTTTGGTTTGGAGAAAAGGACAACGTTGTTGCCATTGGTAGAGCTTACTCTACAAAGACGGTACTCTATAAAATGAAGTCAGGAATGACGGCTTTAGTTACATGCTATAGCGTCCGGGTTAGTGAAGTACTAAATGAAACCATCAAATTACCCTTTGGAAAATCTGGGATAAAAACTTTAAAAGATGTTGGTGATGCTGAAATTAGTTGGCCATCAAATCAAACCACCTTGGATCAAAAGGTTGGTTGCTTGGCTTGTTTGCTTTATTAATTCATTGGATATGTTTTTACACAAACCAGTTTTATATATATATCTTGTTTGATATAAGAGACGAATATGTTATCAACTATATGAATCATGGACGTTAGTGTATATTTTAGAGAACCTTATAGAATGAGATATGTGGTTAGCTATTTGATTGTGAGTCGGTTGTGCATTGTGCTTAAATGGTTTCACTACAAAAAGAAGGTACAGCTGATCATTTCAATTTTCTGATGCAGGTAAGTCAACCAAAACATTTCGAGGCTGTGAAATCACCGGCCCTACTCAATGGAAGCCAATCTCGTATCGCAATATCGTGAACTTGTCACATACAGAGTATGACGCATATAAACCATCCAATCTCGTATCTTATGCAGAACCCTACCAGTAATTCACAACCAACTACTTCTTTGCGGAAGTCTCCTGAACGTAGAAACCCTTCTGATGGATCTAAGAAGCAGTCTCCTAATCTTATGCAGAACTCTACCAGTAACTCCCAACCAAATCCTTCAATATATCTAGAGAAGTATTACACATCTATGGCAGAACCTCTGGCTAAGACATCTAATGGAGTATGTTTTTTGATTTTTTTTTCTTCGTAAATCTATACTGTTAATTCTAGCATCTTCGTTTTATATGATGTTCATATGCCGTATATATCCGCAGAAAGCAAAATACGACTTTTGAAATGGATCTAGGAGAAACGTCGTCGTTAGAGGCAGTATTTTACCTACGGTTCCTAACTAGAAAATACATGGACAAGATCTTCCTAAAAAATGTTATGTTGTCAATATTCAGGAGGTTATAATTCCATCGTTCGTGTTAACCGAACCAAATGGTGACTTTAAGTTATTAAGGGAAGCTGAAAATAGTTTTCTGGCATGGACGAAAGATAACTATTCCATCTCTGATGACAAGGTTAGTTTCTTAGCTCTTTTTCTTTGTTAATCAAGTATATAAATTGTTTTACATAAATCGTGTATTCAGTTTGATTAAAGAATAAGTACGAGACATAAATATATTAACACCTAAATGGAACATGAATGCCAGTGTAAATTATAAAATTGATATTTGGTTACGGATTTTATTATGGGCGTCAGCTGTGAAAAATGGTGCGGCCTTCAGTGAAGTTGGCTTTATTACATTGTTGGAAAAAATAACTTTTGTCTGTCTCTTGTTGAGAATTCACATGACAGACGAATTCGCCTTGGATTTAGAATATATATATATATATATATATATAATACATTTAATCTCTTGCTGCACGAAACTCCACAGCATGGAAAACCTCATAAGCAACCAAAACCAGTTTTAGGTTCTGAGAAGAAATTGGACAGTGACCTAAGAACAACTAGCAGCCTTGCATATGATAAACTGAATGAGCAGCACCTAGCAGTCAATCCACATTCGGGGAGTCATGCAGCCTCTGAAAAGCTTCCTCAGAAGACTAAAAAGGCGCAGAGAAAGTTATATATACAAAGTGTGGATCAGGCATACCAACTTCCAGATGGGAAACAGAATAATGACAAGGTTTAACGCATCGAGAATGTCACAACCTGATCCATTGCATGCAGAGACACCATCATCAAAAAAGTTGAAGAAAAACTGATGATTTTTGGATAAATGCTCTTTAATAATTTTTTTGCAAACTGTTAGACCAAAGCTCAACATTTTTTATTGTGTTATTAATAATAATATGAATTTTTGGCATATATGAATTTCAGATGTAACCACAATTTATAAAGTATAAGAGAATTTGGATAGTGACATGTGTATGGTTTAGATGCGTCATATCATGAACGGCTTAGAGGCGTCACACGCGTAATACACACGCTTCAATATTAATTGGCGTGGCTAAACATAACATAAATACACATTAAGCAGATATAAATTGGCGTGGCTAAATATCACATAAATCCACGCTATATGGCGTGTCTATAGGTTCTTCAATGAACGGCTTGCAACGTTACATGTGGACGGTCAACGTTACATCTGAACGGTCAAATATTGCATCATCTTAAAAGAGATCCAATGGTTCCTAATACATCCACGTGGATGAAGGTAATTGTAAATTGGCGTGGCTAAATATCACATATAACCGTGCTATATGGCGTGTTTATAGGTTCTTCAATGAACGGCTCACAACGTTACATGTGGACGGTGAAGGATGCATATAATTTAACGGTCAATATTGCATCATCTTAAATGAGATCCAACGATTCCTAATACGGCCACGTGGATGAAGGTAATTGTAAATTGGCGTGGCTAAATATCACATATAGCCACACTATATGGCGTGTCTATAGGTTCTTCAATGAACGGCTCACAACGTTACATGTGGACGGTGAATGATGCATATAATTTATCGGTCAATATCGCATAATCTTAAATGAGATCCAACGATTCCTAATACGGCCACGTGGATCAAGGTAATTGTAAATTGGCGTGGCTAAATATCAAATATAGCCACACTATATGGCGTGTTTATAGGATATCTAATGAACGGCTCACAACGTTACATGTGGATGTTATTCAACGGTTCCTAATACAGCCACGTGGATGAAGGTTATTGAAATTGGCGTGGCTAAAACATAACATATAGCCACGTTAAGCCTATATGGGGCGTGTCTATAGGATATCCAATGAACGGCTCACAACGTTACATATGGATGGTATTCAACGGTTCCTAACACAGCCATGTGGATGAAGGTTATTGAAATTGGCGTGGCTAAAACATAACATATGGCCACGTTAAACCTACATTGGGCGTGTCTATAGGATATCCAATGAACGGCTCACAACGTTACATGTGGATGGTATTCAACGGTTCCTAATACAGCCACGTGGATGAAGGTAAGTGAAATTTCCGTGGCTAAAACATAACATATAACCACGTTAAACCTATATGGCGTGTCTATAGGATAACCAATAGCTACGCCAAAAAGCAATTTGTGTGTCTAAAGTTAACCAAATAGCCACGCCAAAAAGCAATTTGCGTGTCTATAGTGAATCAAATAGCCACGCCAAAAGTAATTTGCGTGGCTACAGTGAACCAAATAGCCACGCCAAAACAATAAAAATGGAGTGTCTATAGAGTACCAGTACTTAAGTTTTTGGGACACTATATAGCAACGCCTATATGGCTCTAGCGTGTCTATTTCATGCAGAAATAGATACGCAAGGCAGACATGGTTATAAGCTACCTAAAACCATGTCGTCATACCTAAAACCACGCGAGCAGAAACCACGCCAAGTCCAAACCAAATTGGAGTGTCAAAATCCCTATGGAAACGTCAATTTGGCGTGGCAAAAGGGTCTGTTTGTACTAGTGAAGAGCAGCATCACACTCCCTTTTTAACATTTCTGTTTGAGAGAGACTAGCATTTGCTTTTTCTGCAAGACCCTGTATTTGTTGAGAAGCATCTTCCTTAAACTTTTTGTGATTTTGGCACATCCTTTCACATTCAACAGTTAATGCTTTAAAATCATCCCTATTTTTATCAATTATATTTTTGTAAGTAAGCAATTGCTCACAAACAGATTCCGAGGGTGGTTAAATAACCTCTTGTCATATGTTAACTGAGTCTTTCTTTAGTTTTCGCTCTCGCTTAACTCTACTTTAACTCATGTCTTATAGGTTGGATTGCACCAAACACAGGTTGTTAGATCTTTTCGTGTTTGCCCTCTTTGATACCAAGTGAAAAGACGAGGATACCCAAATATACCTCAATCTAAAACTTTTCCACCTATAAGTCCTTTCTCCGAAAGTGATTGTCTATGGACTCAGTCGAGACAATAAACAAATCGGTTCACACTTTGTGTGATCGTCTATGGATACGAGATCGAGACAATACGACAACAAGATAACTTGCATGATTGACTATAGATACAAGATCGAGAAAATACAACAACGAAGTATGATTACTTGATAATATGTTCGGACTTAACAAACACTATAGGATTGCTTATCAAGTAATTAGGAATTAACATTTGTGTATTTTACTTCTAATTATAATAAATCAATTATAATTGTGGAAATAGAAAAGTAAAAGATATAGCAAGATTTTGTTAACGAGGAAACCACGGATGCAGAAAAACCCTGGGACCTTGTCCAGAATTGAATACTCTCATAATTAAGCCGCTATACAAAATCTAAACCAACTTCGTATAGTTGAGACCAAGCAACTAAACCTATAGTTCACCTAGTTTCCTCAGTATCCCTGCGCCTCCAACTTGCAATAAGTCACGCACTTGGAACAATTCCTTTGGTTCGTATTCCAAACAGTAAAGGAACAACAAATCTGTTCGGTAACAACTCTTTTCAAACAACGTGATATGAGTTTGAAAAAAGGCTCTTCCGTTTAACCAATAAACTCCTTTGTCGGGTTCTTAGATCAATTTATTCAACAACTACCAAAGTAATTGTTTAGACTATGCAATCAATACTATGAATCATAAAGAAATGTATTGATGCCGATCTACGCAACTAATCAATCCAATCTATCAAAACATAAACCGATTATAGTTGTATCCCCAGCCGATCAAGTTTTATGCACACCAAAGATTAAGAACTCAAATAAGAAATCTTCTTTGTCTTCAAATCTTCTTAGATCCTCAATAAACACCTGCACACAAACAACTTGAATCTCTTGTGATCAATCAAACACAAAATGGAGTCTGTTAACGATGGATTATCACAAGACGTATTTAAAACTACAAACAGTCTAAAGATCCACGTCGATACTTCGATCTAGTTTGAGTGAATCTTATATCAGAAGAGAAGATTCTCAAGCATAAATAAACTAGGTGCAATCAAATTTCAACAACCGTTAGTCAATCAAATCAATCGAAAACTAATAATATTCTGCAATTATCTAGTTTCCCACCAACGGTACTCGTAGAGCTTCTCAATCCCAAAGAAGTCTTTAAAACGAGCGGTCGTAAGAGATTTCGCCTAATTAGGGTACTTTCCTCTCCGAATAGACGGCTCCACCATTAACAACACAACTAGGTAGTTTGCTGGCTCTGAGGATTAGTTTGCTTGAAATGAAAACTTCAATATTTATAGACCAGGGAAGTTTAGACACCAAGGAATTTCCAAAACCGAATATTCTCAAAGATATGCAATAAAGCCAAAATCGATTTTCATAATTCCTGGAAATGCTCTGTCCAAATATTAATCGAAATTTCAGTAGAAAATCTCCAATTAGTAAATGCACATTACCAAATTTTATTTTCTAAAGATATGCATTTAATTGCTGGAAATTAAAAGCATATAAAATGAAAAATCTTAATTAAAAGATTCTCAATTTATTTCGATCCGGGATTCTCCTTTAGTTATTAAGGAATATCTTTGAACAATAATAGGTAAGAATTACTGCACGTGTTCAAAGTATGTCGACATCTTTACTTTGTAAAACCTTTTTCATATGTACAATCTTGGAACCGATTTGTCACACTTCCAAACGAGTTTAGAATTGGTTCATCTGATTTACAAGAACTATATGATTGATCAAAAACATTCAATCACCATTCATGGGATTAACGGTTCTACCAAACACAAAGTTCGGTTCTACCTCCAAGTGGCTACTAGGATCGGTTACACTAGTTTCCATAAAATGGCTAACTAAGTACGAAGATCGGTTACCACTATCTCATGGTATTACTTGTGATCGGTTGCACAAGTTATAGGATCGATCGGTTACACCAATTACTAAAACTTGTTAACCTACTACAAGGATCGATTACACATCTTGTGATTAGTCCCACCAAAATCTAGGATCGGTTACCCAATGACTAGGATTGGTCACACCAATTACAAATATCGATCATACCATCTCAGGTGATTACTTAAGATTGGTTTCACTAATAAAAGTCATACCGATACATAAGTCAGGCATTGTGAATAGTTTTACCAAGATACATAAACAAGTTATGAGCGGTTCTAATAAACACATGTATTGGTAATCCAAAGATTTGCAATGAATAACAATACCAATAAGCCTAGCGATTTCTCTTTCGATTCACAAAACAAGTTTATGAATTGTACTTCCTTTAAAAGAATGTAAAACATTGTTTCCTAGGACGAAATATTCACCCATACCCATACATAATCACAATAGCATTCATACGGTTATGTCGATGTCTTATATACGAAGTTCAAAAGATATGTGTTATACTTCGTATTATAATTCTTTAATACTACGTCTAACTAGAGTATAATCATTCACAGCTTCGCAGTTATGTTTTCAATATAGCACGACTTGAGATACATTAGGAATTAAACAGTTCAAGTCAAAATATTACTAACCTCAAGTGGAAGGATGATGTCGTCGATGTAGCTCTTTACTTCTTCACATTCTTCAAGTCTTCGAGTAATACTTGTAAGTCTCATATCCTAATAACTTTCTAGCTAACCTATACGAAGTTGACTCTAGTAAATAATCAAGCGACTCTTTAAATGAGTTTTGGTTCACTAAAATATGACAACCAAACTTGACATACCAACGCTCGGTGGGTTCAACTGAGCAGTGCTCTAACACAAACTATTATCATCAAAGCGATTTTCAAGTTATTGAAATAATCAATATGACTTTCGTTAAGAGTATAGATGAACTTGGTTAAAGTAAAAGCTTACCAACACATATTTCGAGAAATAGATAAGTGAGTTAAACTCAACTCAAAATAGCAAATGTGTATAATTGAAGTTTATATAGCAATACGACTTTTGTATCAAATAGAAGATAAAATAGATAGACTTTTGAGTGATAGATAAGTTCAAGTCTCCGTATACCTTTTGTTGATGAAGTTCCACAAGTTCCCTTGAGTAGTTCTTCGTCTTCGTTCGATGAACGCCGTGGAGTCTAAAGCTCAGCTACACTTACGATCCTAATACGAGACTTAGCTATAAGTAGATTAGAAATCAAGATTTATAGTTTTGGAAACTAAACTTGACAAACAAGCTTGAGATAGCAACGCTTGCGAGTTCGACCGAGCAGTGCTCTAACAATCTCCCCATTTGTCAATTTTAGTGACAAAACTATCAGTACATATGGAATACAAAATAAAAAAACTTTGTAGCTTCTCATCCAAATGCTTGATCTCCTTGGTTCTTCAACATTACTCGAAATATTCGTCACTTCCAAATACTCCAATGATTGAAAATGTGTTCAACTCAGCATCATCATTGTTGAAGATCCATAGCTATAACAATTCGAAAACAGTAGCTCTCAATCATTGTTATACAGTGTCATAGTATTATTACACAACATCAAAGTTCAATTGTATCACAACTTCGACAATAATATTATGGTGATATGTATCACTTCCCCTTAGTCAATACTTCATCTCACATGAAAACCACTCCTCCTTATATAATGATCCGTAAACCATATGTATTTGTAGTGTGAACTACACATTAACTATCCTCCTTTTTGTCAATAAAAATTGTCAAAGGTACGAAAATTAGTGGGATCCTAATGAAATTTCCATAGAGACACTTCATGAACAAAAGTGAAGCACATATCAACTTGTTTAGATGCAATCATATAGCCGAAACTAAATGCATTCATCAAGGAGTTTATAAAGATACAAGATAACCCCTATAATATTCCACAGTCGCACTCCCCACAAAGATTTGGCAATTAAGCACAAGTTGACTTAAGAACTCTCTCCCATAAAATGTCATTCCAAAAGGAACAACAAGAGCGACCTTGCTTTTACAAGAAAAGAAGGATTTCTTTGGACAATAACAAATCTCATGAAACATGAATTTTGTATCCAAAATACTCAATTAAATTAACCACAAGAGAACCCATGATTAATTTAATCGAAAATGCTCACATAAGAAAACTTACGGAGCGGCGCAGTATCTACACGAAGATGTGGATCGTGGAAAGACCAATATTGCGGAATATTCAAAGATTCATTCTATTTTTGCATCACTATTTGCATAGGGACATATTATAGACTTAATCTTTGTAAACAAAAGTTCATCCTATCTTCCATCATATTTGCATAATGACGTAATAGGCTTAACTTTTGTATATCAAAGTTTCATCCAATCTTTTATCAAAATTTGCATAAAGACATATGAAAGACTTAACTTTTGACCTTGTATGCATACGTCCAAAATGCGAAGTTAGGACAGGTAGAATCTGTCGAAAATAGACATATAGGACACATATTGTCTGTCCTAAAATCCGTCATATTTTTGGTGTACTATTTCTTAAAGCACGGACTGTCTTCGTCAAAAATTTACATCGGATTACGTTTGTACTAAAATAACAACCGACTTTGTTTGTCAAAATATAGGTTTAAAGATTTCAGCTGGATTCAGCAGAATTAGTCAGCTTCACCTATTCATATTCTGGCGGGTATGATTCTGCCAAATGATTTTTTTTTTCCGAATTTATATTATTTTCAGAATATTGATACTTGAGACAAGCAAGCCAGCATATGGAATTTTATTAACAAATTCAAATGACTTTATTAACATTCACTTGATTTCAATTACAGCCAATGCTTCAAAGGAAAATTACAACTTGAGAAACCAAAAATCTCAAATTCAACAACACCATGCACTTTATGTTCAAAAATATAAAGAATAAAAGAAACCAAAATATATTCAACTTTCAGGTGCCCGAGCTCCATTTGTTTATTAGACGATATACCTTCAATAATAGATAAACCTTTTGAAGGATTGATAGTAACATCTACGTCTTCCAGTAAAGGATGTCGGCCTTTCAAAAAGCCAAGAACCGATGATGTAAGCCACTGCATAGATTAGCATACATATGTCAGGAAACATGGGGTAGATATTAACATCAAACGCTAAGGTACCCTCTGGAAGAGAATATCGTATATCTAAACATGCGTAAAACGACAGTGTGTTATCAAGACATACAACCAACAGAGACCAAAACAAGTTGAGTAACACCTTGTTTGTTTACAGCTGACTCATCTGAGTCGTCTGGATCTGAGTCGTTTGAATCTGAGTGAAATCACCTGACTGATTTGGATCTGACCCAGTAAGGTCCGACTCAGAAAATGTGTTTGTTTTGTGAGTCAGACCTGACTCAACTAACTGAAATTTATGGGACAGAAAATACCGTTGTACATATTTTAGGCCATAAGAATTTACCACTACCAACTTGTTCAATAGACTCTCAACCATCTTTCTTTTTCACGTAATCAAACATATCAGACATCATAAAATAATAAATTCCAAAAAAACATTTCAAGTTAAAAATCCTAAAAGCATAAAAAAAAACTTGTTATCCTCCAAAAAGTTGTAAGTAGGTACTCCAGGTTCTTTGGTGCTGAGCACTTCCGATTCCTGCCTGAAATGTCGTAGTGAGAACCATGCATGGCATGGACAGAACAAACCATCAAAATCCCCAGGCATTAGGCAAAGGAATGCAACCAAGATGGGTATAGACACCAACAACAATAAGCCATTCTGGGTTCTTGACTTTAACTGCATTGTCCTTTGGATCACGTAGGGTGCCCTGGTCGGCAGTGTTGGCAAGTTTTATATCATCCTCATGCGGCGTTTGATGAAATCTGCTTTCCCACGCCACTTGACAGTCACAGTAGAGTCGGGCTCAATGCCTGACAGGTCAACTTTGAGAGAGGCCAAGGCCAAGACATCCATGCATACATGCTCAAAACAAACTTGAGGACCAGCAGACGAATCAGGGAAGACGAACCAGGGCCAAGAAATCCTTACTCACTGACATGCTCACTATAAAATATCCGAAGAGTTGCTGGGGTTTCTTCCTCCATCCCAATGTTAGATATTTGTTGGGAAATAGAATCCAAAGCAAACCCTGGCACAATTAAAAAACCCATCAAATGAAACGAAAACTTGGGATAATGCTATAATCTTAATCATTTATATATGTAACTGTACTGATAGTGTATATCTAACGGTAACCACAGGAAAACAAATACGACACGTGGGTAATTTGAACGGAGATCGTGCGTACAGATTTTATACATTTGCGAACTAACAAAATAAATTATCACTAAGCATATGCCTCCAGTCAAGTACGCACAAATTAACAGGATGTGTAGAGAAACCATTTTATAGATAATATGAAATAAATTATGCATGCGGTCCTCGCTTGTATCATTTTATGAAAAATTGACAAAACTAGGGCTGCACATGGGTCGGGTTGGGTCGGGTTTGGCCTCACCCGTCACCCAACCCACTGATGGTGAGTAACAGAAGTTGTCACCCGCAACCAACCTAACATTACAATGGGTTGATTTTCAGCCGACCCACATTACGATGGGTTGATCGGGTGGGTGGCGGGTTACCCACCATAAAATACAATGAACATTACATTAAGAACCCAATTGAAATAAGCCAACCCAAAATCAATCTTAGGAAACAAAATCCTAATTAGTATTTACAAATTACAATGATTCCTAGTCTCACCTTTGGTTGTTGGTTTACTGGTGACGATGTTGATTGATTGCTGCTGGTGATGCTGTGATTTGATTTACAAAGCTAAGAGAAAATGAAAAAATAAACTGAGCCTCTGAGACTGCCGTTGAAGGGAACTGATTGAAGACTCTTCAGTGAAGAGAAGCTACCGATGATTAGGTTTAGGCATTATATATTATCACTTCAATGGATGTGGTTCATCTAGGATAGGTAATCTAAGGGTTAGCATTAATTTAGAAATATTTAGGTGGGTGGGTGGGTTGGGTCGGGTGAGGGAAGTTGTCACCCACAATCGATCCACCATACCATGGGTTTTGATGTTGTGACCCATAGTCGACCCGCTCCTAAGTGGGTTGGGTCGGGTGCGGGTAATTTCAGACAGGTATGGGTTGAGTCGGTTTTGTGCAGTCCTAGACAAAACAACACCATGAATACCCAGAATTTGAAATGTTTAGCTATAAAATGTTAGACAAAACAAGTGATTTCAATAGCTCATATCGGGGTTCTCAATAACTGCATATGTTATGGTAATGAGATTCACAGAACATCAAAATTATATGGTTTCAACTATGCTTACCTAACATATACTACATAATTTGTTTAGCTTACATACAACAAGCACAACTGTTTCTCTTCATAATCAAACATTTGTCATTTCACTAAACGGTAGATGGAGCAATAGAGATACATGAGAAGGAAACTGGAAACAGTCAGGTGAGTGAGAGAGGTGGTCCAATTTCCCCTCATTGTTACAGCTTGGGTTTATTATGGTTTGGCGGGTTTATAATCTGGGAGCAGACAATAGAACCTTTCTTAGTTAGCACAAGAAATGTAACCAGTACACACAACAGGAAAGATACATATGTAGCCAGGCCATGGTTTAATCAAAAAAAGGAACGGAGAGAAAGACCAGGGCACAACAATAATGTTTTTTTGTTCTCTTTATAGAAAGAAAATGACATTGGAATACTATTTGGAGTCATCTTAGGTATACTGACTAGATAACTTGGCAACATTTACATAACATGACACAAAAATCTGATCAAATATACTTTTTTTCTTGGCATTTTCACAAACACCATCTAAAAGCTAAAAAAACATCCATCAAATACTCAACCAGCAAAGCCAACCATCCAAGAAGAAAAAAATAATCAAGTAGAGTATGAGCATAGGAAACCCCCGGCTCTAAATGAAAACAACATGGGATGAAATTGTTATACCTTCACGAAATTTTAATCTTCTTCTCTCTTACTTATTTCCTTCCCCCTAGCCAATTAAGAACTCAAATTAGAACATAAATAAAAACCCATGTTCCAAATCACACAAAACCCATAAGAAAATGAAAGAAAATACATGGATGAAGAATTAGTAGATTTGCAAATCATACCTGAAGATGATGATTCTTCTAAAAGAACATTAGGTGATTTAAAAGAGATGGAGAGATAAGTTGAGAGTGACGATGAAGATAGAAATTAGTAGATTTGTTGAGAGAAATCAGTTGAGAAGAAATCTAGGTTTTGATTCCTCGTCTCCCATCTCTGCTCTCGACGGAACAAACGAAGGAAATGAAAAAGAAAATTTTTGATATAAAGCGTTGAGGACATTTTGGTCGATTCTAGCGAGTGTTTGAGCCATCGGCTCAGGGGCTAATCCATGACTGACTCAGTAGGACCCGAGTCAGGAGTTACTTCTGACTCAGATGCCGAGTCAGGAGTTACTAATTATTCAAACCAAACAGTCTGACTACTGACTCGTCGTGAGTCAGAAGTTGACTCAGACCCAGACGCCGAGTCAGCTGCAAACAAACAAAGTGTAAGTTGAGCCGGAGAAGCACAGAATTCACATAAAAACAGCAAGTATCAAGATTACATACAATATATTTATCCACTTCATGGGAAGGCACTACCTTTTTGAAGCATGGCTAAGGAGATTTCTCAACCACTAAAAGACTTAGTTTCCTGGCAAGCTTGATGTCTAGCTTAATAAGATTTTATTACCTTGAATACGACACCTTAGCACCAAGAACAAAGAACCAGGCTTATAATTGGAGTTTTCAGTTGCACTTCTTGGAATTGAGAGATTGGTGAGGCTTTCCCCGTAAACCAATAAGACCCAGGTAAGGAAGTAGTAATACATCTAGTTAGTGTGCCTATCACTGTTAGCAAAAGTAAAAAACATACACAAATGAGATTTCCATGACACTTTTGCTTGGAACTGTGGAATTTCGATATCTAAGCCACAGATAACAAAAATACACCTAATTTGACTGCATATAGACCAGTATAGTATGATATTACCTTGACTCTTCATATTCTCAGACAACAACCATCATCTTCGCATCATCAACAACTCTTATGAAATCTAGACCTAATTCTCCCGTTGTTGTTTTTTTATATTTTGTTGAGCTTTCATAAGTCCTTCAGCATGCACCAGCAAAGAAGATTTTACCTCGAATTACATATAAATTAGCCCGAAAAAAATAAAATCCACAGTTAATACTACCAGCAGAGTACACAATACCTGGTTATATACATTGCTCACCTATAGCTCAAAATCATTAAACTTTTCTTTCATCTCAAGAATCTTTGTATCCCTTCCCTTCAACCACGGGAAGTTTCAAACCTACCCAATCCTTTGTAATGGACTCTTTATATTTCTTTAAACATTCTCCATAAATTTCTATCTCCTTTTGCAGGTTGGACCGGAGTAGATGTTGTTCCTTATGAACCATCCGAACAACCTTGAAGCTACACCCCAACTCATCAACAGCGTTAGCTTTCCTTAGCTTGCAACAATGTGCAATAACTGCAAAATGATAAGCAGTCAGCACTGCGAAACACTTGTACCAAAATCTACTGGAAATTACTTTCGGCGAATAAAAACCTAACCTTTTTTTCAACAAGCACCAGGATGACTCTTAAACCCAAGAACAGTTGTAGAAATCCCAAACGTATATAGCTTACCTTAACACCGTTAATAATTTGAAAAGCCAAATAGATATCATCGTTGTCAACAACAGTAAACAACTTATACGAATGAAGTGTTCACGGCCATTTTTTGTAATTGTTGGAATTTGATATCTAAACTGCATATAACAAATACACCTAGTTATTGAGCCTACAACACATTATTATTAGGAAGTTAACAACTGGTATTACCTTAATTCTTTCATATTCTCTAACAGCAGCCATCTCTGCCTCATCAATAACTCTCATGAATGCTGGACCCAATACTCGCATTGTTTCTAATACATCTTGCTGAGCTTTCACAAATCCTTCGACCTGCACCGCCAAAGAAGATTTTAACAAGAGTGATACATAAAACAGCCCAAGAAATAAAATCCAGAATAGTTTGCAATATTCAAGCCATGATTTACTCGTAGATAAATGTGATCCATGTATACTAGGAAATTTTGATAATCCAATGTGTTGTTGGGATTCATTAGTTGTGAGGATTTAGGGGTTTTTTCTTCTTCTTATGTATGCTAAACCCAAAATACTAAAAAAACCCAAATTCCACTAATAAAAAGTACAAACTCATACAGAAATAATGTTTCACACAATCTTAGTTTCTTATTTTTTTTAAATCATAAAATGCTAAATGTGAATCAGTATTTCATTTAAAAAAAAAATCTAAGATATAATTATGTCAAAATCAAAAGAAGTTTTACTGATTCGCGTCTGTAGCTATCCTCCACTCTCGGTTTCTACGCCTTTTGATGATGATCCTCTTCTTCTCTTGATGATTGAATCCATTTTATGGTCGCCTTTGCCATGCATCAACCGACCACCGTTTTCACCGTTTCAAACCAAATCTTTGTATCCCTCTATTCAAAGCAGAAGCTGTAGATATACAGTTATATCAAATCTTACTTTCTATGAGTTATATTTGGATTTGGATTCCATTCCAGTTTATTTAAAAATTTGGGTTTCTGAAGAAATTTGAAGTATTTTGTGATGAAACTAAATTAGTTTAACTTGAAATCTAAGAAAAGAGAATCTGAAGAATTGAAGAAACTGATTGAGTTTAAGGTCGGAAGGAAAGTTAAGGAGGAAGTTTTGTTTCGATAAACACGAAGGAGACTATGGGAGGCTTTATTTTCTCTGTGTGTTTTTCAGTTTCGAGAATTTTATGGATCTAATAAAAGCCGTGCGATTAAGGTGATCTAAAGGTTTTTATTTTTATACGGAATTTTAAGGGAGTGGGGGAAAGCAGAGCCCAAAAAGAACTACAAATTGGATATGTTATTTAGCAAATCCAAATTTTTCGACGAAACCCAACTGTTAAACATATAACTACAGGTGGGATCCGTCCATTTTTCTGCGCTCCAAGTGTCCTAAAAACTAGATTTTGGATTAATGGGACAATCATAGTTTACGGACGCAAACACATATATCCCATAACAAGTTGCAATATATCAAACTGTAAAGATTAATCCTGCAAAATCATCTTTCAAATAAACTTTAGAATTTAAATAAATAAATCTAAAAACGTTGCAAGATGAAAATCGTTGGAAATAGCTATGTGTACTCACAATAATTGCTATTTCAAATCCTAGTTATCCTTCTTAAAACACAAGAATAAATTCTCATAAGAAGTTTCCTAGACAAAATGGAAATTAAGAGACAAGGGGTTTACTCATCATCTTCGTCTTCTGAAACCATCCAAGAGGCTTGAATAATATCCATATCTTCCTTGATTTCCGGAAACTTAGTTGCAATCAAACACATTTTTTCTTGCACACACTTTACCCTTGAATTGATCTTACACACACCCTTGTGAATTTGTTGAAGAAGACTCAAGGTGGTAAGTTCACAAGAATCGTCAAGGGAAACACATCTTTGTCTTTTGCACACATTCTCCTTCATACATTTAAAAGTACAGGGGCGAACAATTTTGGGTGTTCCAAGAGAGTTGCCGATTTGAGCAATAGAGTGTGCATGGCAAATTTGTCCAATCAAGCAAGGAAATCCTAACTTCTTGTTGGGTGAAGTCATCGAAACCATTTGAAAAATGATAAATCCACAAATATCGAGACTTGGGGTACCCAATTTAAGGAAATAGACCAACTCCGCAAACTCGCAACTCCAACGAGAATTTTCAATTGTGGAGGGACAAAGATTAGAGATACCAAGCTTTCCGAACGACATCAAAGCAAGACTATGATAATTAGTAGGAAATTTTCCTTCATTCCAATTAACACTCTTGCCACAAAGATCATGTGAGATGGTTTCATATGATGGTCTTTCATCACTTGATCTAGGAAGGCGAAAATTACCCAAATGAGTTTTGGTAATCCTTGAAATCAACTCTCTATTAATCCTTTCTCTATCTATCATGGTCTTGAATTCCATGTCATCAAGATTAACATCATGGATGTTAGCATAGAAGATTCTTGTGAGAGTATCAAAACCTTCATCAAAACCATTAAAGATGTTTCCAAGATTAAATTTCTCAAAACAAATCAAATCTTCTTTATGACCACTAACCATATCCAACTTCTTTCCTAGAAGAAATCCTTTCAGAGATCATATTACTAGAATCATTGACAAATCTAATTCTAATAGAGTCTTGATTTTGAGGAAAAGTCATACTATAAGATGATGAATCCAAAGTTTTTGAAACCTTCTTTGAAACCTTGAAATTTCCCGTGAGACCTAGAAATTGAGAGTACAAGGAGAAGGAAGAACTTACTTGATTTTCCCCTTGATGATGAATGAAACCCTTGGTTACTTATGAATCTCCAAGGATGAATTTTAATGGAGATAATACATGAACCCTAGAAACATTCACGTACGCGGACAAGAGAAGGAAGAAGAAAGGTACGCGTACCTTAGTTCTTATAGACCCAAGAATGGGCTTGGACCCGTTCATGAACAGTGATCCACAAAAGGAAAGCAAGATTTATTAAAACGTTTACCAACCAAGGTTTGCACACTGAGGGAATCAGTACAGTGCAGTAAGAGAATAGTAGAGAGACTACATCACTTTTAACTAGCCTTGGGAAGAAGAAAAAAAGATTATAAAATAAATTATCCCAGACAAAATAGTTAACAGTTACTTGCCCCACGCCAAGTTATATACAAATGGGGTAAAGCCAAGCTTGTTACCAAGTGGCAAAAAGTGCAGAGTGATCCTTCTGCAACTTTTCCGGTTGATATTTGTGAGATGTGCCACGTGTATAATCATAGTAATGATGATACTCAGGGTTAATAGAATTTTTTAAATCTTTTTTCCTATGACCAAGGAACGACGTTTTCCGATCATTAGAACCTACACAAAACTCACCAAAGATTTTTTTATCAATTTCATATGAGTTGGTAAGAAACATAGTTCGTACACATGATTTGTCAGGTACAGAACTTTTATCAGAACGATTCAATTCCTTAATCGAATTGAGTTTTTCTAAGAATTTAAAAACGCTTACAAACTCTTTAAATATATCTTTGTCGATTGATCCATCACGATAGTATTCCTCAAAAAGATTAAGAGTTAATCTAGTGAGATTCCATATCTTTGAGAGTTGACCATGTTTTCTCGAACATTTTTCTTAGAAGAATTTTTTTTTTTCTTAGACTGTTCCTCATCATCCAAGTTTTCCAAAGTCTTAGATGGAGAGAGATTATCTTGAGAGACCGGAGGTCTTATGGATAATAAGCTTTGAACAATCTTTACGAAATTCTGGCGTGCGTTACAGATGCCAAGAGCAAGTTTCCCAACTAGATTTCCCATAGGGACAGACTTTAGGGATCAGTCAAACACAAACTTATTAGGTTTATAATGTTTGCCTGCTCTGATACCAATTGAAAAAGCGTGGGTCTAACAACTTCACTCAATATTTCGCTTAGCAATCTGTATGGACTAACTCCAATATACTTTCAAGAGAATCAACTAGACAGTCAGAATCAATCTTAAGAAAGAGTATATCAAAAAATTATATATCAATTTCTCAATTCAATCCGCAATCAAACAAATAAGAATTTTCGAGCCTGATTGAATACAAGAGAAATAACTTGAACGGTACCAAAGACCAATGTTCAAGGATCAATCAATTTCAATTAACAACCAAAGGTTGGATTTTCCAATTGATCGATTCAACGTACAACCTGTCATATTTCAATTATATAACAAAATATAATGCGGAAAAGAAATAACACAGACACCAGAAGTTTTGTTTACGAGGAAACCGCAAATGCAGATAAACCCCGAGACCTAATCCAGATTTGAACACCACACTGTATTAAGCCGCTATAGACACTAGCCTACTCCAAGTTAACTTCGGACTAGAATGTAGTTGATCCCTAATCAATCTCACACTGATCAAGGTACAATTGTGTTCTTTACGCCTCAAGAACCACGCTGGATTATGCGCACTTGATTCCCTTAGATGATCTCACCCACAACTAAGAGTTGCTATGACCCAAAGTCGAAGACTTGATAAACAAATCTGTATCACACAGAAAAGTCTATTGAATAGATAACATTGTCTCCCACAGAAATACCTACGAGTTTTTGTTCCGTATTTTGATAAATCAAGGTGAACATGAACCAATTGATAAACCGGACTTATATTCCCGAAGAACAACCTAGTATTATCAATCACCTCAAAATAATCTTAATTGATTAACGAAACAAGATATTGTGGAATCACAAACGATGAGACGAAGGTGTTTGTGACTACTTTTCAATCTTGCCTATCGGAGATAATATCTCGAGCAAATCTTAAAGAAGATAGTACTCAATCACAATAGAAAAAAGCAAGATCAGAACACGCAACTACAGAGAAAATAGTTGGGTCTGGCTTCACAATTCCAATGAAGTCTTTAAGTCGTTAACCTACAGGGTTTCGTGAAAAACCTAAGGTAAAAGGAGAATCGACTCTATCTTGTGCAACTAGTATCACACAAGAGGTGTGGGGATTAGGTTTCCCAGTTGCTAGAGTTCTCCTTTAAATAGATTTCAAATCAAGGTTTGCAACTAAGTTACTTTGGTAACAAAGCATTTAATATTCACCGTTAGATGAAAACCTGATTAGATTCAAGTTAATATCTTTCAACCGTTAGATCGAACTTAGCTTGTTATACACAAATGAAACTGTACCTAAACGTGTACACTTAGTCGGTTCAACAATAGTTAACCGATGGTTAGCCATATGAGCACTTTCATATCAACCTCATTTATATTTAACATAACTAGTTCAAATGACTCAAGTGAAACTAGTTAGAGAGTTGTTCAATTGCTTAGATCTCATAGAAGTATACAAGACGCAATTGAAGAAAAATCGATTTTGATTCACTCGAACCAATTCATGAACATCATAGCCATGGTTTGCAAAAGATTGCATTCCTTATTATATAAATATTTTAGTTCATGAACAAACCGATTTTAGAAAGTAACCTCCTTAAGTATGCAAACGGGTACGCATACCTAAGTATCCGGACTGAGCTTGGTTACGCCATTACTCTTACGGGTATGCATACCAATTCACACTTCCAAACTCAAGCAGAAATTCACGGAACCCAAACTTCCGATGGTACGCGTACGGGTACGCATACCTAGGTTCCGGACTTCCAACAACCAATCAGTACGCATACGGGTACGCATACTTAGGTTACCGGTTTTGGATTTTACACAAATGTGAATACACACTATGTTTATATCCAAACATGGTTACTTGTTCTAAACTCTCATTTCAATCATTGAAACTTTCTTAGAGGATGACAATAGTTGTTATCCACAAACTATTAGCATCAAAGCAATTTTCAAGTTATTGAAATAATCAATATGACTTTCGTCAAGAGTAAAGATGAACTTGGTTAAAGTGAAAGCTTATCAACACATATTTCGAGAAATAGATAAGTGAGTTAAACTCAACTCGAAGTAGCAAATGTGTATAATTGAAGTCTATATAGCAATACGACTTTAGTCTCAAATAGGATATATAATAGATAGACTTTTGAGTGATAGATAAGTTCAAGTCTCCACATACCCTTTGTTGATGAAGTTTCACAAGTTCCCTTGAGTAGTTCTTCGTCTTCATTCGATGAATGCCATGGAGTCTAAAGCTCAATTAAACTTAATATCTTAATCCGAGACTTAGCTATAAGTAGACTAGCAATCAAGACTTATAGTTTTGGAAACTAAACTTGATAAACAAGCTTGAGATGGTAACGCTTACGAGTTCGACCGCGCAGTGCTCTAACAGTTGACAAACTCTGTTTTGTGCGTGATCGACCATAAGTCGGAATCAAGTTTGTTATTGTGCAGGTACAGAAGTTTATTGAATATTTTAGGACAAAAATATTTTTCTTATCGGTTTCGTATCTTTGTGATTTTATTCGTGTACAAACTTGATTGGTTGGGATCTGACTAGATATAGTTATCTTTTGGTAGACTTTTTGTTGATAATTGTATTTAGATCGACAATATATCATTTTGTGGTACTCTTCAGTATCAAAATCTGGTAGTTCTGTTTGGCCTGATCTTGTTAACTTGTTAATCCAAATATTGGAAGATCTAAACCCAACAAAGGAGTTTAATTGATTTTAAATAGAAAAGCCTTCGTCGCACTCAACTATTATATTTTTGATTAACTTCATGAGATATGAGAGTGTTTACCGAAAAGATTAGTCATTTACTGTTTGGAAGACGATCAAAAGGGTTAAGTGCTTAAAGTCTTCAGAGCGGCTCAAACAACTTAAGACAGTGGACTCTATCTCAGGATTCACATGTGTTGGCTAGATTGGTTATAGGTGCAGGGATACTGAGGAAACTAGGTAACTAGGGGTAGTTTACTTGGTCTCAACTATACGAAGTTGGTAGTGGTATTTGTATAGCGGCCTAATTCTGAGAGTACTCTAAAATGGACTAGGTCTCGTGTTTTTTTTTTGCATTTGCGGTTTCTAACAAAATCTTGTTGTGCTCTTTTACTTTACTTTCTGCATTATAATTTCTTTAAGTTAATTAAAGTAATTGCACTTGCACTTTAATCCTCACTTGGGTTGATCAGTATAGTTTTAGGTTTGGTTTAGAACTTGTAACTATATACTAAGTGTATACCTTGTGGTTGCTATCTTCTTGACAGTCTCTGTCTATATTAGATCACGTAAGTTATCGAAAAGATTGTATTGTACTTGGTACCCTTGTCATTTCAATTGGTCTCCGAGCAGGCAAACACGTAAAAAATCCAACAACATGTGTTAGTGCAATCCAACCTATAAGACTGGAATCTAAAATGGTTAAGGAAGAACCTAATAATTCAGTTAACGTAACTCAAGATAACGGAAGTCTAGAAGCTGCATATGCTACTTCATCTATATCAACATCTCCTTCTAGGGATAAGGTTGTAAATAACACATATTATTTATCCGATCCCGATGTCGAAAGAGATGCTGAAAAAGAGTTGGTAAAACTCGTAAACCCTATTATTCTTCTGTCTACCGAGGTTCTAAAATTGAAAACATAATCTAATACTCTTAGACAAGAGATCAGAGAAAATGATATGCAACTTACTCGATTAGTCGAAGAAAATAAATCCCTCTCGTAAATTCTTGATAAAGCTCTTTCTCAAGTATAAGAATCTCAAGATAACATATTGATTAATGCATCTGTTGTAATTTCTTCTGATGAAAAAACAAAGAGTCCTTACACGACTTTATCAGACTGTGATAATAAGGCTAGTTTAGTCACGTCTGAAACATATCATTATTCTCACTATAAAGGTTTATCACCTATCAAAATCATAAAGTTAAAAGAAGATCTTAGAATTCCTCTACCTACTGCTACTGATCATCCGATTTCTGATTCAAAGGAAACTAAGAATCAATCTCGATGGAAAGATCGTAAAGAATATAAATTTCAGTATATTGACAAGAAACTGGTGTTACTTCAAAATACTCTTGTAAAAATGTTGAATAAAATATCTTGTCTTAGAAATATGAAAGATCATTCTGCGATAGACAAAGTATCCACATCTCATAATAATCCCATATACTACAAGGACTGTGAAAAAGGAGTTGAAAATCACTTCTGGAAAAAGGTTCCTCCACATTCATGTCGGAACTTTCATGACCAACATGAAGGGTTATCACCCGTGAGGAGTATTCAAAAGAAAGGGAAAGAGAAAATTTCTGCCAATAAGAAAATCAATCAGAAATAAGATTCAATCAATCATATGCTTTCTGATGAATGAACTGAGGTCTGTCATAAGGAAATCCTTAGAATGGGAAAATCTTACGAAGATCTCATAGAATAAAATAATAATATATTTCAAAATCCTATATATCTCTTATATCAGTTCTTTTATTACTTGTGATCCTACTTGTATGATCTCAAGGAAAGATCAAAGTAAAATGAGGAATGATTTTGGGCAGAAATCCTCTTAGGAAAACATGAACAAAGGATATGATATCCGTAGTAAGTTTGATAAATAAAGAAATTTTGAGCAAGTCACCCCACTTTTATATGAGCATCTATTTTTCAAGAAGAAAACAAATCAAAATGGTTGAATTTTAATTTCGAATATCATTCCTTCTCCAAACTCATTGTATAATATTTAGGCGTTATCATTGTAGATCGCTCTTTGTCTTCGCGACTTATTTGCATTTTGCATATATTTTTATATTTATGGTGTACTTGTTTTTCTTGAAAACCACGTGTAGAATAAAATAGTAATCAAATATCATGTTATTGATAATTTTTTATTTTAATACTAATATCGAGATAGTGTAGAGATAATCATTTTGATCGATCCCAGTCCTTCTGAATTCCAAAAAATAATTTTGAAACCTTCAAAAACTAAAAAAAATCCTTCTCTTGTCGTTAACTCTCCATTCAAAATAAGGTATTTGTTGGTCAGATCTAAGCGGGATTCATCCCCTTTTGACGCATACTAACTAGTATTAACCTAAAACTAATATCTTCCATTTACCGACTAAAAAAACCCCAGAGAAAACCCTAAATATATTTCACCATGATTTTCTCCCAGTCAATCGGCCAAACCTCTAGTTTGCCGGCCTGATGTTGCTCAACAATGCTTTGCTATCAATAGAAGTCATCATTCCTTTCGATTCATGGATTTTAACCGGTAATCGTTGTTGTACGTAGTGTTGATTTTGGGGGAAAATTAGGAAATAATCGATGACGACATGTATTTCATCAATTATTTCTCTATTTTCCTAATGATTCGCCAGATGGTTTGATTTAATGATGTGTGTCGTAGGTGCACAAATTAATTCACTTATCTTCTGCTTTAATAATGAATAATATAGTAGCAAATAAGATTCGTTCCCACGAAGAGCAGAGAGTTCTATTGTTAAAAATGACACAAAGGGGGGTTTTTGTAAAAGATTTTAAAAATAAAGAAAATAGCAAAACAATTTAAGATGATTGATAGACGCATTTATGTGTCTATTTTCATCTCTTTTGTGTATTTTGTTAGTACTCGTTTTCGTCCTTATTATGGTGTTTTGTGTGTTTTTAGGTATTTTTTGGAAATAAACATTTTTGGAAAAATCAGCTCGAAAAGTTGCCCGGGGCACCCTTGAAGGACAATTGTTATTCGGACTCTCACTATCGGTTAAGGGGCACCTCAGTGGACACATGTTATTCGCACCCCAGTTCAGGATAGGGGACACCCTTTCTTCTACGTTTGAAAACTGTTTTTTGGCGGGAAATGAAATTCTCAACTGGCAGAAGTTTAATCACAAAAATGAAGGGGTTACGGGTCGATTCAATGGCTGAAATTTGATAGAGAGATGTGATATAGGGTAAGGAACACATTTTGGGCAGTGGGTTCGATCGGAATTGGCTGGAAAACGCGTGATGATTCACACACCCAAAACAGAGCACGTGTACTGTAACACGAGCAAAATTGAAGTTCTTGTGTGCATGGAGGAGTTCTACTAGCGTTGGAAGAGTGCTGAGACGTAGAGAAGGCTAACTAGAGCGTGCAGGATCAAATCTAACGCGTGCATGGGCTTAAAAATGGAAATTATCGTTATTATGGGCAGCAAGGAATATTCGGATTAAATGGAGAATATACGCAATAAATGAGGGGATTTTTGGTCCTGAAACACTATAAATACAAGGCAAAACAGTTTGGGAAAGGTTAGCACGGGATTGGGAGAGATTTAGAGCCGAGAGAATCACCAGAAGAGTCGACAGAGAAAAAGTTCTGCTGCTGTCAAAGGAAGAAACCGAAGAACATTGTACAGTCCACGAAAGTCGTTGATTAGTGTCGCATATTTGCGACAATTCTCAGTTCCTTTCCCGCGACGAGCTTACATCACTTCTGAAGTGCCGTTCTTCCCTACGCTTTCTGTGTATCGCAAAGGAACGTCTTAAAACGATTTTTTTTTATTTCATCATTTGTACTCAACTTTTGAGCATTAATAAAATCTTTTGAGTATTTTTCCAACATGATGAGAGGCTAAATTCTTGGTGATTGAGGCAATGGAAGATCTATTCACTCATGTTTGATTGGTAATATTTTTATTTATAATTTCTTTAATTATTTACTTTATTTAATTCACTTGGATAAATATAAAAAAAAGGATAAAATAGTTTTCTTAATTAGTTGTGAATCAGTTTGATGTTTTATGCTTAGAATAATTCTTTGATAAATCATGCTTAAGGATTACAACTTAATATTTGGACACCTTTTAAATTGAAAAGTGATTTAATAAGAAAAAGAGCTTAATAATAATTTCTGAAATATTATTTATAACCAATCAACTTGAAGTAATAGTGAATCCTGAGCCTTAATCTTTCTAAAATCTTGACATTACTATTAATTTCCTTCATTTATTTATTTGTTTAAATCTTAAAAAAAAAAGAGTTACCTTCACAAGTTCGAAAAGAACCCAGTTTTCACCACTATATACAACAACATTTGAAAATACACCAAATTTTTGGCGCCGCCGACGCGGACCTGTGCTTAGGTAGATTTTTTTTTTTTAGGTTTATTATTTTTTTTTTCCTTTTTACGTTTCTTTTTGCCTTTGATTTGCAGGTTCGAAGTGGAGTATTAAGGACCTTGGAAGGAAAAACTTAAAGCGACAGGACCGAAAGAGGAATTTTATTTTGTTTTATATATAGAAAAGAGAGAAAAAAAAAGAGAGATTTTTATATATTTTTTTTTAGGTTATTTTTTTCTTTTTCTTTTACACTTTACTTTATTTGGACTTTGGACTGGACTCTTGGACTTTATTATTATTATTTTTTTTAAAAACCCTACGGAAGGGTAGTTAAATAATAAATGTGTGCAGGGAAGGACGGTGATTACAATATCACCTCGGCCCCTCGGGTTCGCACACGGCATAAGAGTCGTGGCCCGAGTCGACGACAACGGTTCATCCCCCGTCTGGTACGGGAGGTAAGTCCTATCGAAACACTCGCGAATCTCTTGTAAGCGAGTTACTGTATTCCTTAAGGTGATCATTGATTGAGGACGAATTTGGACTGTCTTTATTTTCCTAGTAAAGGTCAAGGCCTGGCCTAAACAAGATAAGGGTTCGGATTTCATCACCGCTCCCTTCTTGCCCGCTTTAGAAGAACAAAACCTAACGCGAACCCAAGCTTTAAAATATGATTAGAAAGAGACCTATAGGGTATCGAGCTTGTTAGGAAAATTTTTTGAAGGATATTGGTTATTCTTTTAGCATACTTCGAAGTTCATGACGGTTTCTGTGAGTTGAATGCGTGACTGCGCCGCCTTGTACTGCAGTGAGGCCTTGGGTATCAAAGCTCCACTAAGCTTCCCTCGCCTCGATTCAACTTACTTTGACTCGGATTGATTCCAGAGGGGTTTGCTTAAATTGTAACGAATTCCCTTTCGAGATATAAAAGCTAGTCTAGAAACAATCTAAGTGAGCCATCATGCTTGTTGTTTGCTAGAAATCTCTAGGTTTGTTGTGGTAAAGTCGAGTCAGCCTGCTGTGTGATTGCTAGAACCTTCCTGTTAGGATTTTTATTTCTTTTTGATTTTTTTTAGTGTATGCCCGATTTTGTTAATAGGGCTTGGAAAAGAGATACTCTAGGTCGTCTGATTAGTGATAAACTTAGTAGTTCTTCTTGTGGAGGCGGGGAGCTCGAAGACTCTTCTTTAGAGAGCCCCGTTTTTGGAAACTTCAGTTTTGAGAATCTGCGTCTTTGTGAAGAAAGTTCTCCTAGTCCTTTGGTAGTGCCAGAAATGGCAAATTTAAAAGCTTTATTGAACCCAACTAGGACCTCTCGTCCGTCTTGTATCAAGTTAGCTGAAACCGAGGCAAATTATGAACTCAAACCTGGGACTTTACAGATGCTCCCAACCTTTTTAGGAAAAGAGAATGAGAAACCCTATTTTCATGTTATGGAATTTGAGGAAGTATGTAGTACTCTGAAAATTAAAAACCTTAGTGATGATGCACTGAAACTTAGGTTATTCCCCTTTTCCTTAAAAAATAAAGCCAAATCTTGGCTGTATAGTTTGGATTCTGAGTCAATTGAAACCTATGAACAACTTACATCTGCCTTTATACATAAGTTTTTCCCAAGGCACAAAACTTCGTCTATTAGGACACAAATTTTTACTTTTGCTCAACAAGAGGGAGAATCTTTATATAGGTATTTAGAAAGGTTCAATGACTTAATTTCTCAATGTCCTCATCATGGTTTAGAGAAGGTTAGGTTAGTTCAGATCCTCTACGAGGGTTTAGACTATTCAACAACGACCATGGTTGAGTCCTTATGCACAGGTGGGTTTGAGAATAAAACTGTTGATGAGGCGATGACATTTTTGAATGAAATCGCCAATAAGACCCAACAATGGGAAAATAATAGGGAACCCCAGAAAACAATTCTTATAAGTAGAGGAAATGTCAATAGGGTAGAAGGATCCTATGAGTCAGATGCTAAAATAGCAGCCATATCCAAAAGGTTAGAAACGTTGGAAATAGGTCATTCTAGTGGTACTAGTGGTAGAATAGAGCCTTTTTGGGAAGACCATACTGTTGAAGAGCAAGCCAATGCTCTTTATAACAACACTAGATTCGATAACCGTCAGAAGTTTGACCCTTATTCAGAAACCTATAACCCTGGCTGGAGAAACCATCCCAACCTTTCTTGGTCTAAGGGCCAGAATCAAGGTCAGTTTAGTAACTCTCAAGCTCCCCCAGGTTTTGGCTATCCTAAGAATCCTTCAGCCCCGGCACAGTTTCAGAACCCTTCGGATAAGAAGATTATGAGTTTAGAAGAGTCTCTTGCTTTGTTAACTCGTAACACTATGGAGTTTCAGCAATCTGTTGCTCAAGGTATAAAAGAAAATAAGAGAATAGGTCAGGCTAACTCTCAGGCTATTTCCGAGTTGAAAACCCAGGTTAGTCATATAAATGAGTCTTTGAGGGGAAAAGGTAAGTTTCCTAGTCAAAATCAACCCAATCCTAAAGCAGAGAAATCGTACAATCATGTGAACTCTATTACAACCTTTAGGAGTGGAAAGAAAGTTGACAATAAGGTTGCCATGCCTGATAGTGAACATGTTGTAGTTCACCCTTATGAGCCAGAAAATGAGGAGACTGATGGAGTCTCCAAAGAGACCAATGAGGGTCCTGATGAGCCCGGATTTGTTCCCAGAGCCCCGTTCCCCCAGCTGCTAGTTCCGACTAAGAGGGAATCCAACTTTAACGATATATTGGAGGTTTTTAAGCAGGTTAATATCAACCTTCCATTATTAGATGCAATTAGGCAGATTCCCTCTTATGCCAAGTTCCTTAAGGACTTGTGTACGCGAAAGCGTAAGCTCGGTGTCCAGAAGAAAGCCTTCATAGCTAGTCATGTGAGTTATATTATTCATAATATCACTACTCCTAAGTATAAAGACCCAGGGTCCCCTACCATTGCTTGTACAATAGGTAAGTACCGTGTTGAGAAAGTGTTGCTTGACTTAGGAGCCAGTGTGAACTTACTGCCATACCATGTGTACCTTAAGCTAGGACTTGGTGAGATGAAACCTACACATATGACACTTCAGTTAGCTTATAGGTCCGTTAAAATTCCTCGTGGTGTGATCGAGGATGTTCTCATAGAGGTCGACAAGTTTATATATCCGGTGGATTTTGTTATCCTAGATACCCAACCTATCCCTGACCCAGAGAACCAAATACCAGTGATTTTAGGTCGCCCGTTTTTAGCTACATCCAATGCGATCATTAACTGTCGAAATGGTATTATGTATTTGTCTTTTGGTAATATGACTATTGAGCTGAACATTTTTAATATTAGTAAGCTACCCTCTGAACTAGATGACTCGAATATAGAAGAGGTGAACATGATAGGAACCTTAGTTCCGAAGTCTGTACCAAACACCGAATCGGAAGATCCATTAGAGAGTTGTCTAGCCCGTTTTAGCATGGATTTCGACGATGATAGCAACATTGAACAAGTAAATGCTCTGTTGGATTCTATTCCTATGTTAGATACCGATAGATGGAAATCTAGGTTTGAACCATTACTAGCTACCGAATCTACCTTAAGCCCTTATTTCGAAGATCCTAAAGATCCTCCTAAGTTGGACCCCAATTATGCATTTGTAGGCCCATCTGAGATTTTGCCTATAACTTCCGATTTGGATAGTGATCATGAGATTAGGCCAGTAACCGTGCTTCAACACAATAAGGAAACTTTAGGGATGACCATAGAGGATATGAAACATATAAGTCATATAGCTAGTATACCTCAAAAGAATTTAGAGGATGAACCACCTGATTATAACTCAGAGAAAGCAATTGACCTTTTTCAGGAACCGGATGGTCTAGAAATTAGGAATATTGTGACTAGTTTATCTAGGGACACCCAAAACCCTAAGTTTGGGGGTAGTGAACTAGAAGAAGCTCTAGAGTATTTTAAATACTCTCCGGATTCGGAAATTCAAGCCATAGTTAAAGGTCTTACGGAGAATAGTGATTACCCTAAATTTGGGGGTAGAGATTGTCAATTATCCCCAGTAGAAGTCCCTAACTTGGGACTCAAGCCTAGTGCATCTGAGGTATCGCTTGAGTCTATTCAGACTCCACAACCTGATCCGCCTGATACTGTTCAGGAGGAAATCCATATATTAGAAACCCGTTTTTCGGATGAATCTATTTTTCAAGACACTCTTATGAAGCCCAACTGGAGGCTCTGGATAGATCCGGTTGTCTTGCAAGAAACCTTAGATGAGGATGTGTTCCTTCTGTTCATTTTTCTGAGCCAGTGCAGTTGTCTCATATTGGTGTTAGCTCTATTTGGTATTATGGACCCATAACTTTTTCGGCTATTGGTATATGACTTTGGAAGGTGAAGATCCTTTTTGAGGTATTTGATGTCTGGCTGAAGACTTTAAACTTAGCACTTCTTGGGAGGTAACCTAATCTCACGCAACACGGTAATATCTTTCCTCAACCCTTTTTGCTTCAAGTGGTAACAATTTCTCCTCGTTCATGCTGTTAATTTTATCATTGGAAACATTGAGGACAATGTTAGATTTAAGTTTGGGGGTATGGGAAAATATTTTAGTTGCAATAAATAAACTCCAGAGCCTAGAAATTTATGCGTATTAAGGATAGAACTAACCAATCTAAGTGGATGGAAACATTTTTGTTTTAGGAGTTGAGGAACCAATCTGACTAGATGGAAACATCTATAGAGTCTGTTCATAAAAGCACAGAGCTCAGGTGTTAGAAATAACATGATAGTTTCGCCATTTCTCGTCGAGTCCTTTTCACTTTTTATTTTCAGTTTTCTTTTATTTCAAGTGATTTGGTGGGGCACACGATTCAAGTTGTTACCTTTGCTAGGGTGAAATAGAGTGACTGAGTTACCGTTTCAAAAAAAAAAAAAAAAGAGACCAGACCAGTAGACCAATCAGAATAAATACTAACACTTGGATAGCAATATGTGTGTGTTCTCCCTGTCTCCGTCGCCTAAACAAGCGTGGAATGCAGGATCCACGGGAATTACCATGTAATCTGCCGACAAGAAACATGCGCTTGGGTCCACAAGGTCCAATCATGTTGTTAGTTCTTAAATAAATGCGTGTTTAATAAAGTCGACCACTGGTACCCTTGTATATGCCAGTTGTGTTGACCTAGAGTTAGGATTATTGACCACTGGTTCCCTTGTATATGCCAGTGTGTTAATATTAGTCAGACCGGTATCTCAATCATTTAGGTTAGGTTCACCTTGTCAGAGGCCTTCAGACAGATATGGGAAACACCGTTCACTTTTCAACCATCTACATTTTTCTTTTTCCATCTTCTTAATCTTTTTCATGTGATTAGTCTGACTCCGAGTATGATGTTCATCGTGAAACTATCTTAGTAGAGCTCTGTCACTTATATGAATTTTAGTATGCTTGAGTGAAAACTCGTGTACAGTAATTGGAATTTCGCATCAGGGTACTTCCTCCTATAATTAATAAGTATGCCAACCAAGGAGGTTCTTTAGTGATTTCCAAGATTTTGCGTAGATAGTTAGGGTCTGGGTAAAGGTTTTGTGGGTACACCTCTGGTAAACCCTCCGGAGACAACACTCCGCCACTAGGGCCACGTAGGGGTTCAAATGATTTTCCTTTCTAGAATAAATTTGCTCGAGGACTAGCAAATAATAAGTTTGGGGGTATTTGATAGACGCATTTTATGTGTCTATTTTCACCTCTTTTGTGTATTTTGTTAGTACTCGTTTTCGTCCTTATTATGGTGTTTTGTGTGTTTTTAGGTATTTTTTGGAAATAACCATTTTTGGAAAAATCAGCTCGAAAAGTTGCCCGGGGCACCCTTGAAGGACAATTGTTATTCGGACTCTCACTATCGGTTAAGGGGCACCTTAGTGGACACATGTTATTCGTACCCCAGTTCAGGATAGGGGGCGCCCTTTCTTCTTCGTTTGAAAACTGTTTTTTGGCGGGAAATGAAATTCTCAACTGGCAGAAGTTTGATCACAAAAATGAAGGGGTTACGGGTCGATTCAATGGCTGAAATTTGATAGAGAGATGTGATATAGGGTAAGGAACACATTTTGGGCAGTGGGTTCGATCGGAATTGGCTGGAAAACGCGTGATGATTCACACACCCAAAACAGAGCACGTGTACTGTAACACGAGCAAAATTGAAGTTCTTGTGTGCATGGAGGAGTTCTACTAGCGTTGGAAGAGTGCTGAGACGTGGAGAAGGCTAACTAGAGCGTGCATGATCAAATCTAACGCGTGCATGGGCTTAAAAATGGAAATTATCGTTATTATGGGCAGCAAGGAATATTCGGATTACATGGAGAATATACGCAATAAATGAGGGGATTTTTGGTCCTGAAACACTATAAATACAAGGCAAAACAGTTTGGGAAAGGTTAGCACGGGATTGGGAGAGATTTAGAGCCGAGAGAATCACCAGAAGAGTCGACAGAGAAAAAGTTCTGCTGTTGTCAAAGGAAGAACACGAAGAACATTGTACAGTCCACGAAAGTCGTTGATTAGTGTCGCATATTTGCGACAATTCTCAGTTCCTTTCCCGCGACGAGCTTACAGCACTTCTGAAGTGTCGTTCTTCCCTACACTTCCTGTGTGTCGCAAAGGAACGTCTTAAAACGATTTCTTTTTATTTCATCATTTGTACTCAACTTTTGAGCATTAATAAAATCTTTTGAGTATTTTTCCAACATGATGAGAGGATAAATTCTTGGTGATTGAGGCAATGGAGGATCTATTCACTCATGTTTGATTGGTAATATTTTTATTTATAATTTCTTTAATTATTTACTTTATTTAATTCACTTGGATAAATATAAATAAAAGGATAAAATGGTTTTCTTAATTAGTTGTGAATCAGTTTGATGTTTTACGCTTAGAATAATTCTTCGATAAATCATGCTTAAGGATTACAACTTAATATTTGGGCACCTTTTAAATTAAAAAGTGATTTAATAAGAAAAAGAGCTTAATAATAATTTCTGAAATATTATTTATAACCAATCAACTTGAAGTAATAGTGAATCCTGAGCCTTAATCTTTCTAAAATCTTGACATTACTATTAATTTCCTTCATTTATTTATTTGTTTAAATCTTTAAAAAAAAAAGAGTGACCTTCACAAGTTCGAAAAGAACCCAGTTTTCACCACTATCTACAACAACATTTGAAAATACACCAATGATTAAGTTGAAAACAATGATGAGAATTATGATCAAGGAATCCTTATTCGTTACTACATATTCATTAAATTAATATATTTATTTATTGTTAATCACAGATTATTACTAACAACGGAACAACAGCTAGCTCAGTGTTATCCCCTAGATTCCTTAAATCACTGAGTACGGAATATCCAATACCACATTCTCTTCGTCTAAGCCACCTAGTAGTAGCTCACTCTATATGTAATTTGGTGGAATGCTTTATCTTTGGTGAATTATAGGTTGATCCTAGTAGTTAGACTCTTATCTCAAGGTCTACATTCTAGAGTTGTTTTTACTCGCAATCCCTCCACAGAATCCCTCTACAAGGTTTTGTGATTTCTACTTTTGTAAAGAATTATTGGACTATTACACTTATCTTTTAAAACTTTACACGCATTAGATTAATTGATAAAATGATTCAGTTGGCCACCGAAACAATTTTAGAATAAATCATAGATATTAATCGTAGTAAAAACAGACAAAAATCATGTGAAGAACTCAAAATAGTTTTTTTATAAGAATTTAAATCATATTAAAAACTAGGAAATCATCCTCAATCAAATAAGTAAATTATCTAGACATAAAGGAGTTTATAGAAAGCAAAATGTAGTTGTAGAAAAACCCTAGATACTGCTGCTTCTGTTGCAGGAGATCAGCCATTGTCGCCTTGTTGCAGAAAAACTTTAGCTATTGTTGCATATATGAACTCTTTATGCTTCTGTTCTTTCTTTGAGTACTTCGGTCGAACAGTTTCTGGATGTGAAAGTGAGGGTGAGGAGATCCTTCTGTTGATGTTTAGAACCTCTATGTATAGGTTTTTGTTCCTGAAAGTTCGAATCTGATAATCACTCAGCATTCCTCAGCCGACTTAAACCCTAAAACGCGTTTAAATCCCTACCATTCATCACATAAATCGACGGTGAAATCTTAGCCTGGTGACTATTTTTTCCGACTCCATACTCTGAATTCTCGCCCAAGCTTTGAACTTCCAAAGATTATCCAACCTCTATAGACGCGTAATAATGATTATAGTTTATCTTTGACGTGGAAATATTCTCTTAAATCTTACACAAAGTCCACACCAATCACGACTACACAGCTAGGTTCACCCCTATTTTCTTGGATTAAGATGATTAAGTTAGCCTCTAACCGTATCATATACTTCGTACGTACCCAATAGACCCAACTAGTTTCCTGGAAGTTGGCCAGTTGTACTTGGATCATCAGCAACTAGTACAATACATACCCACAACTTCACGTAGTTTGCATCCCTTATATGCTTCTTCATCGACGGACTCGAGCTCTTCTATGTTCATCTTTATTGACTGCAATTATCTTTATCATTATCATGATATCACTTCTTTCTCTCCTTGATCAACACTATTTCTTATGCCATGCTCAAACACTATCTTCTTCTATTCATGCCAGCATCACTCGTAACTACTAATCATCAACAACTACCTTCGAATAACATCACCATCACGATCATCAGCTCAGCTCCATTAAATCTCTCTATCACTGTCTCGTTCCCTGTTATGCTCAAACAACCATCCATCATCATCTTAGTTGTCTGGTAGAAGCATATCTCCTTCGTCGTGTACAACCAATCTTAGCAGCTTGAGCAGCGCTGCAAGAGATATCCATGCAGAAGAAACTGCACGCGGGATTTTCCGTTTCAAATAATGAAGATAGAACAAGGTTATCAAATATCACAGGTTCACCAGGTTATCAACTTGTTAATAAGCTTCGTTCAGATAGAAAAGAACTGTCTCTATGGAACAAGAATCAATTTGGTAATATTAATCAAAAAGTGGATGAGTTACAACAGCAACTTGATGTTTTACAAGCTCAGCCTCCTTCTGATAACAATCATAATCAGATTCTTAATATCAGCAAAGACCTTCGGAAATGGCACAAAAATAAAAGTGAATTATATCTTCAAAAATCCAGAGATCAGTTTATTAAAGACATGGACAATAACAACAAATACTTTCATACAAAGATCAACAGAAGGAGAAGAAGAAACGACATTGATTCTTTGCAAGATCATAACAACAATTGGCTACACAGAAGACAAGAAATCTCAGATAATTTTACTTCTCATTTTAAGGAAATAAGTCCTTTTATTTCTGTTAATCTTAAAGAAGATCTTTTCAGGATCCTTCATTCTATTGTTACTGATGAGGATAATCTACAACTCACAGCTATTCCTTCACATCAAGAAATTCATGGTACTCTTAAAAGTATGGAAAATTGGAGTCCTCCAGGTCTTGAGGGTTTTCAAGCAGGTTTTTACAAGAGTCAATGGAATATTGTTAGAGATAATGTTTTCCAGATGGTCACTAGGTTTTTTCAAACAAAACATATTCTGAAGCAAATTAATAAAACCTACATCTCTCTAATTCCTAAGAAGAAAAAGCCTTCTTGTGATGCATAATATAGACCAATTGGGTTATGCAATACATCCTACAATATCATATCAAAGCTTATTGTTCAAAGACTTAAGCCTTTGATGGAGAAAATCATTTCTCCCTATCAAGCAGCATATGTCTCTGGGAGACTTATAAGTGACAATACTGTCATTGCTCAAGAAATAATACACTCTATGAAAAAGAAGAGAGGACAAATATGGATGGCTTTGAAGTTGGACATGTCTAAAGCTGTTGATAGACTTGAGTGGGATTTCTTGATCAAAGTTCTAAAGTATTTTGGCTTCAGTGATGACTTATGTGCTCTTATATATCAATGTATCAGCACTAACTTCTCTTTCTATTATTCTTAATGGTTCTCCTTGTGAAGAATTTCACCCTACAAGAGGGATCAGACAAGGTGACCATTTGTCACCTTATCTCTTCATTCTTGCAATGAATTTTTATCTATACATCTCTCCAATGCACAACAGAATAACTCCATTAAAGGTATTAAAGTGGCTGCTAGTTCTCCAGCCATTAATCATCCATTAATCATTTGCCTTTTGCAAATGACTGCTTGATTTTCACTCAAGCAAATATCACTTCAGCTAATAATCTTTTGGATCTTCTTCATAACTTCAGCACTCAATCCGGTCAAGTCATAAATTTTGATAAGTCCTCAATACACTTCAGCAAGAAAACTAATCCTGAAATGGTTGATTCAATCACTCAGTTTATGGGTGTCAAGCCTATGAGTTCTAAAGAAAGATATCTTGGTCCTTCTCTGCTTCTAGGCCATTCAAAGCAAGAGGCATTCAAGGCAATTGTAGATAATTTCATGAGAAGATACACAACTTGGTCTTCTACATCTCTTACTCAGGATGGAAAGTCAACGATGATCAGACATGTTCTCAACTCAGTACCAATTTATCAAATGGGTACTTTCAAATTACCTTCACAACTCATCAACAAGTTAACCACTATACAAAGGAGGTTTTTATGGGGTTATAATTCAAACAGGGGATCAAATCCAATAGCTTGGCATAAAGTTTTCAAACCTAAAGATTTAGCTGGTTTAGCTTTTAGGGACCTGGAAAATCTTAACTTGGCTCTTCTCACAAAGTTGGCATGGAGATTGTGCAATAAAAATGATGCTATCTGGACTAACATTACGGGAAGTAAATACTTCAAACATGGTGATATTCTACATCAAAATTTGAAATCTGGTAATGGTTCTTACACTTGGAATGGTATTGTCAAAGGCATTCAGTTTGTTAAACAAAACTACTTCATAAAAGTCAATAATGGCAAGAAAAGCAAAATTTGGTTAGATAGATGGATTTCAGGTACGATCTCTCCACCTGTTCCAATCAATGATCTTTTCAGATTTTATCAATATGTTGAAGAACTTTTACTTCCTCAATCCAACAACTGGAATGATGATCTTCTTTACCAACTTTTTGACACCAATACTGCTCAGAAGATTATGGGTATTTTTCTTGATACTTCCAAAGAAGATACAATGATTTGGATGCCAGCTAAAGATGGTAATTTTTTTGTTAAAAGCACTTACAAGCATTTTACTATGAGTAATTCAGTTGTTCAAGTCAATGGAAGGTATATTCAAAACAAGGTATGAAAATCGTTGTGGAAGACAAGTACTGCACATAGAATCAAATTGTTTTCTTGGGAAAGCATCGGAGAACTGCATAATACCAGATACAAGCTATCTATTTATAATGAGAGTATTGCTCCTAGTTGTGTCATCTATGGGGGTAGTTAAGAAACTATAAAGCATTTAATTTTTGAATGTGATCATGCTAAAAAGATCTGGAGGCTATCGAATGTGGATATAGAGACAGTTAAAAACAATCATTATAGTGTGTCTGAATGGGTGAAAAGTTGGTTCTTAGATGACAGATACTCTAATGATAAAACTTTGCTTTATACTCTGATGATAACCACCTGGTGATTTGGAAGGATAGATGCTGAAAAAGCGGGGGTACAACGACAACACCCAATATTTCGATTAGCAATCTGTATGGACTAACTCCAAAATACTTTAAAGAGAATCAACTAGACTCAATCTTAATAAAGTATATCAAAGAGTTATATCTCTCTTTTTTGATTCAATTCTTACTCAAGCAAATAGTAATCTGCGAGTCTAATTGAATACAAGAGAAATCACTTGAACGGTATCAAAGACCAATGTTCAAGTATCAATCAATTTCAATCAACAACCAAAGGTCGGATTTCCAATTGATTGATTCTAACGCACAACCTGTGATATTTCAATTATATAACAAAATATAATACGGAAAAGAAATAACACAGATACCAGAATTTTCTTAACGAGGAAACCGCAAATGTAAAACAACCCCGGGACCTAGTCCAGATTGAACACACATTGTATTAAGCCTCTACAGACACTATCCTACTTCAAACTAACTTCGGTCTGGACTGTAGTTGAACCCCAACCAATCTCACACTGATCCAAGGTACAATTATGCTCCTACGTCTTTCATCCCAAAAGGATACTATGCACTTGATTCCCTTAGCTGATCTCACCCACAACTAAGAGTTGCTAGGACCCAAAGTCGAAGACTTTAATAAAAAAATCTGTATCACACAGAAAAGTTTATGGTAATAGATAAATCCTTCTCCCACGAATATACCTACGAGTTTTGTTCCGTCTTTTGATAAATCAAGGTGAACAGGAACCAATTGATAATCCGGACTTATATTCCCGAAGAACAACCTAGTATTATCAATCACCTCACAATAATCTTAATCGACGCGGCGAAAGAAGATATTGTAGAATCACAAACGATGAGACGAAGATGTCTGTGACTACTTTTATATCTTTCCTATCGGAGATATTAATCTCAAGACAATCGTTACGATTGTACTCAACACGATAGAATATGCAAGATCAATATCACACAACTACGAGAAAGTAGTATCGGCCTGGCTTCACAATCCCAATGAGTCTTTAAGTCATTAATCTGGTTTACAAGAAGAAACCTAAGGTTAAAGGAGAATCGACTCTAGATAATACAACTAGTATCACACAGGAGGTGTGGGTATTAGGTTTCCCAGTTGCTAGAGTTCTCCCTTATATAGTCTTTCAAATCAGGTTTTGCAATCAATCTTAGCTTGGTAACAAATCATTCAATATTCACCGTCAGATGTAAACCTGATTAGATTCAATCTAATATCTTTCAACCGTTAGATCGAAAACTTAGCTTGTCACGCACAAATGAAATGCATGATTTTAGGTTTATGTAACCGTACCCAAACATGTACATTTGTTGGTTCAACAGTAGTTAACCAAATGGTTATCCATATGAGCACTTTCATATCAACCATGTTATTCTTCACCATAACTAGTTCAAATGACTCAAATGAACTAGTTAGAGAGTTGTTGAATTATATAAATCTTATATAACTATATAAGACACAATTGAAGCAAAAACGATTTAATTCACTCGAATCGATTCATGAACTTTATAGCCACGGTTTGTAATTTGCATTCCTTGGTTAATATAAATATAAGTTCACAAATAATTGTCTTTAGATATAACCAACTCAAGTTCACAGACTTAGTTCGCGGACTTAAGTTCCCGGAAGGAGTTCACAAACTCCAGCAGATATTCTCGGGATGAGAACCTCCGCTAGTTCGCGGACTGGGTTCGCGGACTGATCTCACAGCTCTTGTTCCGGTTTTCCTGATCAACAAAGTACGCATACTTTGGTTCAAGGAATAAGGACTTATACATATATGTTTTGCCACACAATACTTATATCCAACATTGGATATATAATCTAAACTTTCATTTCAATCATTGAAACATTCTTAAAGGACGTTATATAGTTGTTATTCACAAACCATTTTTCGTCAAAGACATTTTCAAAGTGATTGAAACATAACATGAATTTCGTCACTAGGTAAAGATGAATTTGGCCAAAGCGAAAGCTTACCAACACATATTTCGGGAAATAGATAGGCGGGATAAACTCGGCTCGTAATAGCAAATGTGTATAATCAAAGTCTATATAGCAAAACGACTTTTGTCTCAAGATAGGAGATAGAGTAGATAGACTTTTGAGTGATAGATAAGTTCAAGACTCCACATACCTTTTAGTCGATGAAGTTCCACCAGTTCCTTGAATAGTCCTTCGTCTTGTATGATGATCGCCATGGAGTTCTTGAGCTCAACTACACTTTCTATCCTAGTCCGAGACTTAGCTATAGTAGACTAGAAATCAAGACTTATAGTTTTGATCACTAATATTGACAAATATTCTTGAGATAGCAACGCATGCGAGTTCGATCGAGCAGTGCTCTAACATATGCGATGTTGTATTTCAGGGAGTTTCTCTTAACCCTGTTAATTCCATGCATAAAATAGTTTATCTTTTGCATTCTGATTTGCATGAATCTTTAAGTAACAACATAAACATGAATGCATTAATGAACTCCCAGTGGAAACCACCATTACCTGATATTATTAAGTTTAACATTGATGCTTCTTACTGCCATATAACTAATACACTTGGAACTAGTATGATGATATTACAGGTACAAGAAGCTGTGAAGGAATCAAAGGGAGCTTCTCAAATGGAGTTTTGAGTCCAGAAGCTGGGGACTGCATGGCCATACGTGAAGCTCTAACATGGGTGAAGGAAAAGCAAATGTTCAAGATTTACATAGAAGCTGATGCAAAATTAGTTATCCAATCTATTACAGATGATGTTCTTCTCATTCAGTGGGAAAATAGGAACATCCTAAGAGAAATAAAGCACTTAAGTTTAAGTTTTCAGCATTGTATTTTTTCTTATGTTAGTAGGACAGACAACCAGGTTGCAGATGCAGTTGCAAAATCTGTCAGATGCACTGCTATAAACATCAACCTTTCCAATAATTTTCCTTCTGAGTTTTGTAGTCTCCTGGAAAGGGACAACTCCATTTCAACTACTTAATACATTAGTTATCTTCTTTTATCAAAATAAATAAATAATGAAGATAGAGATGGAAGCCCTGAATAAATCCAGTGTCTGGCTATAACGAGTTTTGAATTTCAGGTCCCCCCAAGTAAAAGACTGGACTGTGCTTAGCAGTTCCTTTGAAAATATCAGCCTCTTAACAGAATAGATGCCCCTTAACACTCGATGATGTGCCAATAGTAGTTACCCTAAAATGACCATTTTTCCCTTTGATGCTTCCAAGTTATTGTTTTGCTCATAACTTCTTCATACGAACTCAGAATGACCCCATTCTTTCGCCATTGGTTTAGCCTTTTTCGTCCTTTTCGAGATGATATCAAGGACTCCTAGGTTTGAACGAGTTCCACTTGGTCTTTGGCCCTTCTCCGCTTGCGCGTAACTTCTTTTATTGTACAATAAAGTGCAAATTCACTTCTTTTGGATGTGTAGATGGGGAAAAACAATTTGCTGGTTTTTACGGAATTGAGGATACGACCTTGGGGGGGAGATTCCTTGAACCGAGTGAAATACTTAACCTCACATAGATGCGCTATAAGAAGGGAGTGATTTAAGTTCGAGAGATCAATTTGTAGGACTCCGGCCTAAACCAAGACAATGGTCGTTTCAGAGTCAATTCGGTCACAAGAGAAGATGGGTCGATCTGTAGGAGGGAAGCTGAGAAATGTGTGAGATCAATGGTGATCGAAGATTGTTGGTGTGTTGTGTATTCTGCATGAAGAAATATCATAAGTTCTGATTATTAAATTTTGCTCTGTTGAAAGTAATTGCTCGTTGAGTTCTTAATCTCTTGTTGTCTGTTGACAAGAGATTGTCTTGTCCTTCAATCATGATTCAGAGATTTATTTATATTGCTAGAATTGTAAAAATCTTGATCCCATGAAGTTTGACAGTTGTTGGAGTCAAAGAGTGGGGAAGTGGAAATCGTGTTAAAACCAGTTGTTCATCATGCGGAGACTTGGTTGATTTTCCATCCACTACTTTGCTAACCCCTCCAACTGATTGCACGACTTGCTCACATTCTCATCGTGTGTATGAACACACGTGTCGTAGACCGCCAGACCAAAACCCTAATGAATATCCCCCATGTGACACGATTGATGTCTCTTGATTGTGGAGTCTGCAAGGCAGACATGTATTTAGTTAGTCAGTTGCTGACTTTATGGGACGATGAGTCCTTGTATTGCTGAGTTGAACGTGATTTTTAAATGTTCTAAGACTCATGAATTGAACGTGTCTGTTGAGACATAGGTATAATTATCGAATAAATGTTGATAGTCAATATGAACAAATATTGTTCACTTGATGAATTGTTGAATATTAATAGTTGAACCAATATTCTTTAGTCTGAGAAAATATTGCTCACTTGAGCGAATGTTGCTTGTTTGATGAATTATTGGTAACAAGACCAAATAAAATATTAATTTAAAATACTGGCAAATGAACCGAATATGATAATTAAAATGTTGATCATGGGATCAACGTAAAATTATTAGCGTTTGAATCTGCTCAGAATTATGTTTTGCAGAGCTTTGGATTCGAAATTCTGATCCAAAAAAAAAAAAAAACTTTGGATTTGAAACCCTAATTTTGATCAATTGTATTGAAAATCAACCACGGAATGTAGGAGGGACCGGCTACATGGGATGATGTTTCGACCATGTAACGCCCAGATGCTCTAGTGAGCAAAATACTAAAGTCTCTTGAAGACCAGTTGGTGAAAAGATGATTAAATACTGGTTTAATCATTCATTAAAATAATGTTCATATGAACCTTAGGTGATAAAACCTTAGCCTGCACAGGAACCGAGCCGGACCGACGGACCGTCCCGGAACCGATGGAACCGTACCTGTTTTTGTACTGAACCGAGAAACGGGGTACAGGTACCGGTCCAAAAAATAGGAACCAGTCTCTGGGAGGTACAGGTACACGGTCCAATACAAGTCCCGTGCCGTCCCGGACCGACTGTACCGAGTAGTAGTAGCCGTTAGATTTAGGGGATAATAAATCAGTATTATCCGTTAGATTAAAGGGGGGTATATAATCGAACATTATAGGGTTAGGGTTTCTCTTCTCATTTTCCTTCTTTCTTTTTTTTCCGTCTCCTCTTTCTCTGAGAAGGAGAAGAAGTAAAGAACTCCATTACAGGGACGAGACTTCTGAATCTTCTCTTCTCAATTACTTACCACCTCTAGATCCAGAAGAAGAAGGAGAAATTGTTAACCAAGGGTAAGTGTTAAATCAGTTGATTCAGTTCTCCTATTTTGATTGGAACCTAGGGTTTTGAAGTAGTGTTGATTTGTATTCTAATAATACTACCTTCCTTGATATTGGATCAGATTTGTAATTAAGATATCAAAAAGATTTCTTCCTTCTCTACAAGAGTTGATTGATTTGGCTTGGATTGTATTTCCACCAAACTGGTAAGAATTATATCTTCATAATCTTTTGATATTTCATTATTTTTTAGTTCAAATGAAACCCAGACTTTGAATTTGGTTTTAAAATCGTATTTACTATCATCATTTTAATTTGTGAATTAAATGAATTTTTTTGTTCTTCAAAAAATTGGGTTTGAGCCTATAGACATATGGTAGAAATTGCTTTGGTGTCTATGTGCTGATTATAAGCTTGAAAATGTATGTTGTGGGTGGGCATAAATACTGAATAGTTGGATTAAGCTGAGAAACTTGCACTGATAGTTGATTTTTGGTTGCTCTAATTCTTTTTAGAAGTTGCCTTGGTCTGTATGTGCTGATTTTAAGCTTGCAAATGTATGTTGGGGGTGGAGATAAACATTGATGGTGCCGCAACTTCAAATAAGCAATGATTGAGTTATCCTTTTTGTAATGAAATGTGTAGTAGTATGAGGCTTGTACTTTTGAACGAATACTGGGCTTTTGTGTTTTGAGTTACTGAATTCTGCTAGTTCTATGCATCTATGTTTCTGTATGTGTGAAGGGATTCAATTTTCTCCATCACTGCACTGTCCTGCTATGAATTCATGTTATGAGTTGATAACCATTACTGCACTGTCTTGCTATGAATTCATATTATGGGTTGATAAGTAGTTACTCGCTTTAGCTGAAATATGCTTTGCTTTGTATCATTTACTTACTGAAACTTCTGTTTTACTTGTGAAGAAGGTAACATATATACATATTACATTATTAGTTTATTACCTGTGTTTGGCAGTAATAGACATAGACTAATAGTTACTAACTTCTATTACTTGTTTTTGCAGCGTTACTTGGTCCTATCAACATTAATGCCACCACCAGTGCTGCTGCCATGGAATAGAATCAATAGATATTCAAGGATTTGTATTTGCCATTGCCACCAGTGCTACATTTTTACCACCAATGTCCAGTCAGTGACTTAGTGCTACTGCTAGTCTGCTACTTGTTACTTGGACTCTTTTACTACTTCTTAGTTCTTACTACTGTAGTACTGTTTAATTGTGTGTGTGAATGTGTGAGTGACTGTCTGTCAGTCTTTGACTCTTATGGTACTTGTTACTTTTTCAGTTTTGTAAGACTTGGTATTTGATAGTTTTCTTTGCTAGTATTAATAGTATTGTTACTTCTTGTTAGTTGTTAATTGTTAACAAATAACAATACTGTCAATACATGCTTAGTAAAACAAGTATTTATTAACATGGAAAATTGCAAATTCTGGAACCGAGTATAATACCGGAACCGTACCTGGTACCGTACTGGTCCCGAACAGTACCGGAACCGAGGTACAGGGTACAGGTACTGGTCCAAAACTTTGGAACCGAGTCTAGGGAGGTACAGGTACTCGGTCTTAGCAAGAACCGAGCCTAACCGTACCGTGTGCACCCTTAATAAAACCTAATAATTATGAAGAAATGAAGGACCGACCAAGGGATCATGAAACCATCCCTGGTTGGTCATGGGGCCGACTGATGATCATTTGATGAAATTCCAAATTGCTTGGAAGGGATTGAACCTAATATGAACAAATTAGGTCAAATGATGAAAATGTGTGGGACCGGCCTCTTGCAAGCCAAAGAGCCAATCCTGGTCGGTCCAGGTAATATGTTCATGTCACCAAAGTGCTCGTGCCTCAGTCCTGAGAATTTTGATATTTTTAGGCGTGCATTTGAGCAATCATTTGAGAAAATATGAAGAAATCAAGGTTTTTGCTCAAACTGAGGATACTTCACAAGATGAAGGAAATAATAATAATAAAATAAAGAATTATGAAATGTGGGACGTCTATGGCCAAGGCATGGCCGGACGTCCAATAAGCCTGGTCCCATGACACTTTTCCTAATTTTATATTATTTTCATGATTTTAGGGAAATATCATGTAATCAAGGAGTTTGTTGAAATAAGGGAGTTTTCCTTAAAGTGAAGGAGTTTCCATGAGATGAAGGAAACAATGATAATTAACAATAATAAAATAAGGGGCATGTGGAACCGGCCACGATTAGGGCATGGTCGGCCGGCTAGGGCCCGGTCCCGCGAGTCTTCCCTAATTTTATATTATTTTCATGATTAGAAGGAAATATCATGAAATTAAGGAGTTTTCATGAGATGAAGAAAATAATAATAAAATAATGAGGTATCATGAGGTGTAGGACCGGCCACAACTAGGGCATAGTCGGCCGGCAAGTATACACGGTCCCACAACACCTTTCTCAATTTTATATTATTTCCTTGATGTGAAAGACACACCATGAAACTGAGGAGTTTCTTTAAAATGAAGGATATTTGTTTAAATGAAGGGATTTTCATGAGATCAAGGAAAATAATAAAAATATGATAAAATATACAATTGGGCATGGGACTGGCCAGGGCTTGACCAGCCGGCTAGTGGGTCCAGTCCCATAGCGCCCTAGCTAATATTTTATTATTTATTATTTTTCTTCATATTTTGCATAGGTTCATCATTCCTTCGTATTTTGGAATGCTCGTTCGTGCATTCAGGTGCTCGTTAGAGCATTGTTGTTGAGTAAACTTGCACCATTTTGGTCAGGGCTTACTCGATAGCGGCTCAGATTCCCGTACGTTGAATATTTATCACTAACCCATGGAATTCTGCTGGGAAGAACCACGAATTGAAGTAATGAAATATTATGAAGAACGTAAAATGTTTCCAAACATTCAGTTAATGAATTTAAGGATTAGAAATAATTAATTGATGGCTCTATACTAGCAGGCATGCTGTCTAGGAGCATTAATTATCTGAGAGTTGAGTAATATGAGCTTGCTGAAGCGTCATATTTCCTTTATATAGTTAGGGAAAAAAATTTACATCCTGTAGACGTTATTTCTCTATACTAGCAGGCAAGCTAGGAGCCGTCCAATCTTTCGATTCTATATAGAAGTAATTACTGAAATTTCTCAGTATTCATGAGATATGGCGTTGCCTCAACTGAGAGACTACACATCTGCATATACTCTGAGAGACAGTATTTTCAGTCAGAGATTCTTGCGGCATGAGCTTTCATGCTTCGATGAGAGACGTGAGCCTCAATCCTCATCTGATTGCTGGATCAGGAGCATGTACAATTATGGTTTTACGATTTTATCCTTTATCAAAATCCACCATCTACATTAAGTCCCCTGCTTAGTGAGGGACGGTCATTTTCCTCAGTCAGCACTGGATGGTGATTTTCTAGTTATAAACGAAATAAGTAATTGAACTTAGTCGTAAGATAAGATGTTACCGGATTTTCGATTGCGCAAGAAAACCATGGCTTGAACGAAGATCCCAGTGGCATGATTGAGCATCGTCTAACAAGCGTAAAGTGGTTTAACACCTCTGATTTGGTGATGGAACCTTGGTCAATTTAGGACCCACGGGTCGGGCCCAAGAAGTAAATCCTTCTGAAATTAGGTTTTGGAAACAAAATTTGATATAAAAGGAATTAATCCCCATTTTTTTTCTTTCTCCTCCACACGACCGACCACCACCACCTTCCTCCCTTCATCATCCTCACGTCCGAGTACATGAGAAATTTTTTGCCGGAGCTGTTGCCGCCGATCGTCCGTCGCCACCACCGTCCGCTCATATTCCGTCCGGCACCGACCAGGTAAGCAAACAAAAAATTCCTTTTTTTTTGTGTTTGTTGTTTCATGAGTTGTTCATGTCAAAGTTATATATATACATGTGCATATATAAACGTGAGTTTTGTAGAAAGCCTTTGTTTGAAAAACGTATGTTCGTTCGATCATTAGTTTAGAAAACTAGTGATAATCCCTGACTTAGAAGAGATTTTTTTTATATAGACATGTGTCTAGTGATAAAAAATTTTTTATGAGCTTTCATGGAAACTAAAACTTTATCTTAAAAGGTGTGAGTTTTCACAAAATCGAAATAAACCCTCGTTTCAAAGACGGATGATTGTATGAAGGAAAAGATTTTTTTTTGATAAAATCGTGGAATATCCACGACTTTTTTTTATATATAAAACCGTGATATGTTCACGGATGATTTTTTTTACGTGAATTTTACTCACATTAAAATAATAAAATTTATTTTTACGTGACGTTTTATATATATGTGAATATATTTTTTTATTTTAAAAATCAAAGCCTGACCTTGAATAAAGTTTAAAGGTAAACAATTATTTATGATGAGATATTGTTTATTTTTCATAATTCAGTGGTTAGTGTTCACACAGTAGAAGTGTTCATGATTTTATGAAAATCTGAGTTTTATTCGTCTTTTGTAGATTCGAAGAAACGAGCAAGTTTTGAAGTGTTAACTCTTGCATTACAATCACTACTGTTAGTGGAATCGTAAAAAGGTAAGAGTTAAAAATTACCATTTCGTTGTAAAATTGATATTGGCACATCTAAAATTATGTGTCTCTGGTTCTAGACAATGGCGTCTTCCAGTAGTGATTATTTTTCTAGCTCTTATGAGGAGGATTCCAGGACTTCTGCGGCCAAAGCGCGTGCCAATACGGATCATGCTAAGAAGGCAATAAATAGCATGCCCCTCGACAAGCTAAAATTTGCTCATGATGAGCTCTTGAAGAGGAAAGCAGGGAGGAGATAATTGCTGCGTATCGAGAGAAGAGACGTAAAATTCAGCGGAAAACACTAGAAGCTGAGGAGAGACTCCAATCCCGTCCTTATGGTGTAGCCTCAGACTCAGATGCTGAAGAAGAGGAACCTGTATGGGAGCCGATAGAACGTAAAAGTAGGCCATATCCACCGTACAGGGAGATTGAGCGACACGTTAAGGCTGATATCCAGGCTGAACGTGACGAAGAAGACTAATGGGATGCAATACATGGCGATCTCGTCGAGGAAGAATTCTCTAGTTCGAACAGTGATTATGAGAAAGAGTCTGAAGAGGAATCTTCAGAGGATGATGATGATGATGATGACGAATCGGATGACTCTGACGATTAGTCTTGCTCATAATCTCGTTTGAACATTTGAATGTTTTTTTTCGTAGTAGACATTTCTTTGATTATTTGAACAGCTTCACTTCAGAAATAGGATTTTCTTTTTGAATGAGAAACCCTTTTGTTAGACCAATGTTCATTCGACAAAATCCATCATGATCCCATTCGGCTTGCCCTGGTGATTTCCATATGTTAAAATACTATAATGTGCCACGTGTGACGTGCACAGAGCCGTGTGGCTATTCTCTGACCATGTCCGGATTTGGTCATTGTTAGTCCCCAATACTTTATTTTCCTCCGCGTCTCCAGTATCGATCTTTTTTGAAACTTAGGGTTTCAGTAAAACTCGCAACTGAATTGACTATTCGCAGAAGATAAGTGTCCGCCGTATCTAATATATTTTCAGGATTTTGAGTTTATCATCTTCAAGACTTTGAGTCTACCATCTATGTGAATATTTCCTCCATTTATGAGTTAGTTCCATCATACAGAGGAAATTTTAATCATCATACCTCCGTCGACATGTCAGACAGTAGTTCATCTCCTCATGCCTCTCCATTACAGTGGGAAGCCAAGAAATCCAACCCAGTACGAGGTATCCTTTTTGTTCTTTCTTTCGTGTAATCAATGGCTGACTAAAGAAATTATTTGTTGCAGAGGAACCAGGGTAATCAATGTTCTTCTTCTTCCCCACATAACTCAAGACCTAAACGCACCATCAAGATTCCTGTTCATTTCAAGTCTTCCTGTGCGGGTGTTGGAACATCTGTGAGTTTTGATAAAGATTTACTTGAATGAATGTTTATTCAAATATATATTAACTCTGAATGATATATTTGCAGGTTGATGTTCATGTTGTTGAGGACGGGAATAAGAAAAGACAGACAGCAGCAGCAATTGATGCTGATCATGTTGATGACGATTTGATCAGTCTTGTATATGCTGATGTCGAGGTCCTTGCCCATGAGTATCCGACTGCTGGACTTCCTTTTGACATACCTATGGAAAATGTTTGCCCAGATAATAAACTTGTTGGCGGCTTCATCGTTCCCAAGTGTCATGCGCCGCTGTACACCAAAATATGGAGATTATATGGACACATTGCCACCACGGAAGTATGGAGGGGTTTCCTTCCAAGTCTCTTGACCACGGTTGTCGGCTTGTTTCCCATCATTGATAAGATGGACAAGAAGAACTTGCGGGATGTCAAGAATAAAGAGCTTTACAGATGGAATGATATGATCTTGAATTGTGAGCTCTTGAATTTCAATGTAGGATGGCTTCGTCGTCTTATCGATATTATCAAGATTGATAGGGCTGCCGTTGTTGCCAACATGATTTACTCGTCGACTGCTATCATGGAGGAAGAGAGAGCACTAGATTTGGAATCAGTAAGGGTTGACAAAGCAATTGAAGATCTGAGGATAAGAAATGAATACTTGCGAATGAAGTTAAAGATGTCCAATAAGAATTATCTGTTATTGGACGGTGTGCTCTAGATGAGCATTTATGATTATTGTTTTCGAATAGATTTGGGATTTTTCTTTAGGTAAAGTAATTGATCATGGATGAAGGAATTTCGTTCATTTATAAAATGTTTAATGAACAAAGGAGCATTTTGCACGCTCTTTGGAGGAATATAAATTTCATTTTGAAAAATGCTTGAAATGATGAAAAGGTAATTGTTTCTTACGGATCAGGCATAATATGCTTTAATCCATTTACCGTTGATTATATTTCCTTCCACTCATCCATCAATAGCTAAGATCTTGTAATATCCACTAGATATTGCCTTGATGACTACATATGGTCCTTCCCAATTCGGAGAGAACTTGGGAGCAGATATATCTTGTTGAATGTGTTTTGCTGTCTTTAATAACAAATATCCTACTTGGAATGTTCGGGGTCTTACATTTTGTTGTAAGCTCTGGAGATCCTTTGTTTGTATGCTTCCACGTATTTTTCTACCTTAGCCCTCCTCGACTCAAGCATGTCCAGTTCAGCGATTCTTGAGTTCGATACTTCGGCTTCATCCCATTATACTCCACTAGCTGTTGCAATCCTTGCTGAAGGAATTTTGATTTCTGCTAGGAGTATGATGTCAGCTCCATAGACGAGAGAGTATGGTGAAGTTCCGATCGATCTCCTTGGTGCGGTCTGATAGGCCCATAAAGCCATGGGAAATTGTTCACGCCACGTTCGAGGATTATCATGAATTGTTTGGCTGAGAATTCAGATCAAAGTTTTATTGGTGCTCTCTACTTGTCCGTTTCCTCGGGGATAGTACGGTGTGAAGAAAACTTGTTTGATGTCGTACTCCTCGAGAAATTCTGTCACGTGATTGTTGGCAAAAGGAGTTCCATTATCGGTGATAATGTGTTTAGGAACACTGAATCTACATATTATATATTCTTTGATGAAGGCTGCAATCGTGACTCCAGTGGTGCTTCGAAGAGGAATAGATTAAACCAATTGGTGAAATACTCAGTTGCAGTGATGATGTATTATTGATGCTTCGAAGATGCTGGATTGATTTTCCCGATGATATCCAGTCCCCAGCTATAGAAAGGCCATAAACTATTCACATAATTCAATGGGAGACAAGGAGTGTGGATGATATTACCATGGACTTGGCATTGATGACACCTCTGAATGTGTGTAGATGCGTCGTCTTCCATGGTCGTCCAATAATATTTCTCATGAATTTGGAGAAATAATTTCCTTTTTTCCTTGATGTTCTTCATCGTGCATTTCTTTTAAAATTTTTGGGATTTCGCGCTCTGCTAAGCATCTCAGTAAGTTCCCACCAAAGCTTTTGCGGTATAAGATTCCATCAAGAAAGACAAACCTTTTAGCTCTCTGAATGAGTTTGATTGTTTCTTTCTTTTCCAACGATAATTCATTGTCCCGAAGGTACTTGATGTAAGGTTCCCTCCAGTCCCCAGTGTGATGGACTGTCAAAGATTCTAAGTGATGAGGAGGCGTCTGACAATTGGGACAAGATATTTGCAGAATTATTGATTGAGTCTCCATGGAAGGACAATAGTATCGTATCCTTTGAATCTTTCTGTAAAATGTTACTACCAAGGTCTGTCCGCATATTTCTTCATGTATGCATTTAAGTTGTTCGTCCGCTTCGTCTTTTCCGAGGCATCGTGACAAAGACCCATCAGGATTTCGACAGTATAACGCTCCGTGAAGCAAGAAATAATTCTTTAATTCCTTGAGACTGACTTTCCGTCCTGAAAGAGAACTGCTCAGTTCATGAATAATAGGTGCTCGCCGATCGTTTGCTTGAATGTCTTCAACTTGATCTAGCTAGGTAGATGACACAACATGCCTCTATACTGTGATTTTTTTCTCTGCTCCTTCAAATTTCATCTTGGAAGCAAGAGTTTCCAGGCAGTCAGCATGCCTATTGTTAATTCGTCCAGTATGGACAATCGTTGCATCAGCAAAATGAGTTAATATCCGTTGCGCTTCAGTTCTGAATGGGGCGAGCGTGATTTCTTTGAGAGAGTATGCTCCATTCATTTGATTGACCAGTAGTTTTGAATGTCCCCTTATCTCAAGGTATGTTGCTCCTACTTGCTTGGCCAGGGACAAACCTAGTAAGAAAGCTTCATATTCTGCTGAATTGTTGGTGCAATGGAAATCCAACTTGAACGAGTGTGAGAAGACTTCGCCAGATGGAGATACTAGCACTACACCCGCTCCTCCAGTGTCGTTGCTAGGGGTGGCGGATCCGTGAAAGTATAAAAGCCACGTCTCTTCTTTGTTAACTAAGACCTATGGAAACTCGCCGGGCACATCTTCATGTAACACTGTTGCATCTTCTCCTGGAAAAGCAGCGAGCAAGTCTGCAACTGCTTGACCTTTGATTGCTTTAGGTGGTACACAAGCTATGTCAAACTCTGACATCTGAAGTAGCTACTTTGCTGGTCTCCCTATCAAGGCTGGCTTTGATAGTAAAAAATTTATAGGGTCGGCTTTGGAAACGAGCACGACTCTGTTGGATAGCAAGTAGTGCCTGAATTTCTGGATTGCATGCACCAATGCTAGACATGCTCTTTCGTCTTTTGGGTATCGGAGGTGAGCGTCTCTTATCGTACGGCCTAAGTAGTAGATCGGACGTTCGATACCTTCTTCGTCTTCTTGAGAAAGAAGTACTCTGATAGCAACATCACTGGAAGTTGTGTAAATTATTAGTGGACGTCCTTGCATTGGAGATTTCATGGCAGCAGGTGATAACAATATGTTCTGTATTTTCTGGAATGCTTCTTGTTGGACGGTTGTCCATGTAAAACTTGCTTCTTTTTTCAGCAAAGGGGTGAATGAAGCAATGAGTTGAGCCAATTCAGTAATGAAGCGTCGAATATAATTCACCTTGCCCATAAAACTCTGGAGTTCTTTTACAGTGCGTGGAGGAGGCATGGTAGTAATAGCTTTCATTTTGTCTGGATCGACTTTGATTCCTTCTGCAGTGACCAGGATTCCTAGATATTTTCTGGAGTAAACACCAAAAGCACACTTCAGGGGATTCATCTTTAATTTGTATTCTCCGCATCTTTCAAAAACTTGTCTCGGAACTCCCAAGTGGGAGGCTCGAGTCATCGACTTCACCACCACATCATCAACATAATCTTCCACTTGCTTGTGCATTATGTCATCGAATATGGCAGTCATAGCCCATTGATAAGTAGCACCTGCATTCTTTAATCCAAAGGGCATCACAATGTAGTGAAAATTCCCAATGGGAGTACGGAATGCGGTCTTGTTGGCATCTGGCTCGTACATCTTGATCTGGTTGTATCCACTGTAACCATTCGTGAATGAGAACATACCGTGACCACTGGTTGCATCAACGAGCATATCAATGATGGGTAAGGGAAAATCCTCCTTCAGACAACATTTATTCAGATTCCTGAAATCAACACAGCATCTGATTTGACCATTTTTCTTCTTGACCGGAACAACGTTTGCCAGCCATGTTGGATGTTATATAGGTTTGATGAATCCTGTTGCTGGTAGTTTCTGAATCTCGACTTTGATTTGCTTATCGAATTCGTGTCTAAACTACTTAGGAGGTTGTTTGACAGCTTTGGATCCAGGAGTGATGTGCAGATTATAAGTGACTAATTTGTCGTTTAGACCAGGCATTTCTTCATACGTCCAAGCGAAGACATCCTGATACTCTTTCAAAAGATTTATCAGTTCCGTTCGTTCCTTGGGTGACAGCTTGGAACTAATTAAAATCGGCCTTGGATCATCCTTTGTCCCGATGTTGATTGTTTCGAGATCATCAGTGGTGCAATCAGTGTCGTCTTACAATTGTTGTGGAGCATCTTGAATCTCTTCGTCGAGTGATGGTTCGCTCTGACATGATTCTTCGGGGCGGGGAGAATTTTCATCGTTCTCCCCTGTTAATTATTAATCTTTGCATCGGCGGTAAATGATCCTCCCCTCCGTATCATGACTGTCTATGAAATTAGATCCCGGAGTTGAGACCTGATCCTTACGGCGCTCAATCAGTGCAGCAGATGACTTGATCGATTTAGCACCTGAGGATGATGGTTTGTCAGCAACTTCTTCAAGGGACTTCCAGCTTGGGAGTGAAGTACTGTAAATCTTGCTTGGAGGTTCGAGGATGCTTTTTTGAGATTCAAGGAATTCAGCATCATAGACGGGAGCATAAGGAGATGATGAAGCCGCGATGCGAATAATCTAGTTGTTGAGCAGAGCCTTCATGCATTGATGGTACGTCGAGGGAACCACCTTGTTATCATGGAGCCACGGTCGTCCGAGTATCATGTGATAATCAGGTTCTTTCTCAATCACGTGAAATTTGACCTTTGATTGAATAGGTCTTACCTTCATTTCTACATTTTCATATCCATATGTATGGCTTTGGCTTCCTTCAAAACCAGTCATCAAGATGGGATGGCGAACAATTTTACTCTGTGGGATCTTGGCCTCCTTGAGAGTCTTCATAGGAATAATATTTTTAGAAGCGCCTGTATCAACAAGAGCTTTCTTGAATTCAGAGTCTTTGATAAAACCAGTCACGTACAAGGCTCGGTTATGTCCTTCATCTGCCATACGGTCTTCTTCTCCAAAGGTAATATTATTGATCGAATGTTCAGGCACCATGAATGCTTCCTTAACTGCTAAAGACGACGGAGTTAGATGCACGTCGGAGGATATTTGATTGAGTGCAACGAACGTGCTCGTACGTCGGTCTCTGGAGAAGTGCAAGATTTCACATAGATTTTCAATCAGGTGCGTAACTTCTTGATCCACTGGCTTCTCGTAAGTAGTGAAACTGTTGGTTTGAGGAGCATCAGTAGAGTTTGGACGTTCCACCATTTGTGCTCCCAAAAGCCTTGTCAATTCCACCATATAGGTGAAGAGGTTATCGATCGCTTCTTTCAACCGATTGATGTTTCCGGCCAATACTCCTTGCCTCCGCGCCAATTCTGCCAATGACGGGATCTCTCCTTCGAATGCATCAATAGAGAGAAAAGGAGTAGTGAAGTAAGAAAAATGAACATTACCAGAGTCGTTCGAACGAGCATGAGGAATGCTGTCATTTGAAAGACTCTGGTGAGAATCTGGAGATTCTGAAGTAGACCTAAGACCGACCATCTTTGTGAGAACTGAGATTGCAACCGAGAGAATGATCTCCCACTGTGGTCGCCAATTTGTAGATGAAGAAAAACGATTTGATGGTTTTTACGGAATTGAGGAGACGACCTTGCGGAGGGGACTCCTTGATGCTTAACCTCACACAGATGCGCTGCAAGAAGGTAGTGCTTTAAGTAAGAGAGATCAATCTGTAGGACTCCGGACTAAACCAAGACAATGGTCGTTCCAGAGTCAATTCGGTCACAAGAGAGGATGGGTCGATCTGTAAGAGGGAAGCTGAGAAATGTGTGAGATCAATGGTGATCGAAAATTGTATGTGTGTTGTGTATTCTGCGTGAAGAAATAAGATAAGTTCTGATTGATTGAATTTTGCTCTACTGAAAGTAATTGCTCAGACGTTGAGTTCTTAATCTCTTGTTGTCTGTTGACGAGAGATTTTCTTGTCCTTCAATCATGATTCAGAGATTTATTTATATTGCTAGAATTGTAAACACCTTGATCCCATGAAGTTTGACAGTTGCTGGAGTCAAAGAGTGTGAGGTCGGAATCGTGTTAAAACCAGTTGCTCATCATGCGGAGATTTGGTTGATTTTCTATCCACTACTTTGCTAACTCCTCCAACTGGTTGCACGACTTGCTCACATTCTCATCATGTGTATGAACACACGTGCCATAGACCGTCAAACCAAAACCCTAGTTAATATCTCCCATGTGACACGATTTATGTCTCGCGATTGTGGAGTATGCAAGGCAAGCATGTGTTTAGTTAGTCAGTTGCTGACTTTATGGGACGATGGGTCCTTGTATTGCTGAGTCGAACGTGATTTGCAAATGTTTTAAGACTCATGAATTGAACGTGTCTGTTGAGACAGAGGTATAATTGTCGAATAAATGTTGATAGTTAAGATGAACAAATATTGTTCACTTGATGAATTGTTGAATATTAATAGTTGAACCAATATTCTTTAGTCTGGGCAAATATTGCTCACTTGAGAGAATGTTGCTCGTTTGATGAATTATTGGTAACAAGACCAAACAAAATATTAACTTAAAATACTGGCAACTGAACTGAGTATGATAATTAAAATGTTGATCACGGGATCAACGTAAAATTATTAGCGTTTGAATCTACTCAGAATTATGTTTTGCATAGATTTGGATTCGAAACCCTAATTTTGATCAATTGATGATCAATTGATGATTTATTGAAAATCAACCACGGAGTGAAGGAGGGACCGGCTACATGGGATGATGAGTCGACCATGTAACGCCCAGATGCTCTAGTGAGCAAAATACCAAAGTCTCTTGAAGACCAGTTGGTGAAAAAATGATTAAATGTTGGTATAATCATTCATTAAAATAATGTTCGTCTGAACCTTAGGTGATAAAACCTAATAAATTATGAAGAGATGAAGGACCGACCAACGGATCATGAAACTAGCCCTGGTTGGTCATAGGACCGACTGATGATCATTTGATGAAATTCCAAATTGCTTGGAAGGTATTGAACCTAATATGAATAAATTAGGTCAAATGATGAAAATGTGCAGGACCGGCCTCTTGCAGACCAAAGAGCCAACCCTGGTCGGTAATATGCTCATGTCACCAAAGTGCTCGTGCCTCATTCCTGAGAATTTTGATATTTTCTGGCGTGCATTTGAGCAATCATTTGAGAAAATATGAAGAAATCAAGGTTTTTGCTCAAACTGAGGAAACTTCATAAGATGAAGGAAATAATAATAATAAAATAAGGAATCATGAAATGTGGGACCGTCTATGGCGAAGGCATGGTCAGCCGTCCAATAAGCCCGATCCCATGGCACTTTTCCTAATTTTATATTATTTTCATGATTTTAGGGAAATATCATGAAATCAAGGAGTTTGTTGAAATAGGGGAGTTTTCCTTAAAGTGAAGGAGTTTCCATGAGATGAAGGAAACATTGATAGTTAATAATAATAAAATAAGGGGCATGTGGGACCGGCCACGACTAGGGCATGGTCGGCCGGCTAGGGCCCGATCCCGCGAGCCTTCTCTAATTTTATATTATTTTCATGATTTGAAGGAAATATCAGGAAATTAAGGAGTTTTCATGAGATGAAGGAAATAATAATAAAATATTGTGGAATCATGAGGTGTTGGACCGGATACAACTAGGGCATAGCCGGCCGGCTAGTAGACACGGTCCCATGACACCTTTCCCAATTTTATATTATTTCCTTGATGTGAAGGAAACACCATGAAACTGAGGAGTTTCCTTAAAATGAAGGATATTTGTTCTAATGAAGGGATTTTCATGAGATCAAGGAAAATAATAAAAAAAGATGATAAAATATAGAATTAGGCATGGGACTGGCCACGGCATGACCGGCCGGCTGGTGGGTCCAGTCCCATAGCGCCCTAGCTAATATTTTATTATTTATTATTTTTCTTCATATTTTGAACAGGTTCATCGTTCCTTCGTATTTTGGAATGCTCGTTTCTGCATTCAGGTGCTCTTTAGTGCATTGTTGTTAAGTAAACTTGCACCATTTTGGTCGGAGCTTACTCGATAGCGGCTCAGATGCCCGTACGTTGAATATTTATCACTAACCCATGGAATTCTGCTGGGAAGAACCACGAATTGAAGTAATGAAATATTATGAAGAACGTAGAATGTTTCCGAACATTTAGTTAATGAATTTAAGAATTAGAAATAATTAATTGATGGCTCTATACTAGCAGGCATATTGTCTAGGAGCATTAATTATCTGAGAGTTGAGTAATATGAGCTTGTTGAAGCGTCATATTTCCTTTATATAGTTAGGGAATTTTTTTTACATCCTGTAGACGTTATTGCTCTATACTAGCAGGCAAGTTGTCTAGGAGCCGTCCAATCTTTCGATTCTATATAGAAGTAATTACTGAAATTGCTCGGTATTCACGAGATATGGCGTTGCCTCAGCTGAGAGACTACACATCTGCATATACTCTAAGAGATCGTATTCTCAGTCAATAATTCTTGCGGCATGAGATTTCATGCTTCGATGAGAGACGTGAGCCTCGATACTCATCTGATTGCTGGATCAGGAGCATGTACAATTATGGTTTTACGATTTTAGCCTTTGTCGGAAATCCACCATCTACATTAAGTCCCCTGCTTAGTGAGGGACAGTCATGTTCCTCAGTCAGCACTGGATGGTGATTTTCTAGTTATAAACGAAATAAGTAATTGAACTTAGTCGTAAGATAAGATGTTACTGGATTTTAGATTGCGCGAGCAAACCATGGCTTGAACGAAGATCCCAGTGGCATGATTGAGCATCGTCTAATGAGCGTAAAGTGTTGTAGCACCACTGATTTGGTGATGGAACCTTAGCCGATTTAGGACCCACGGGCCGGGCCCAAGAAGTAAATCCTTGTGAAATTAGGTTTTGGAAACAAAATTTGATATAAAAGGAATTAATCCCCCCCTTTTTTTTGTTTCTCCTCCACACGATCGACCACCACCTTCCTCCCTTCATCATCCTCACGTCCGAGTACAGGAGAAATTTTTTGCCGGAGTTGTTGCCGCCGGCCGTCCGTCACTGTCCGGCCATATTCCTGCCGGCACCGACCAGGTAAACGATTTTTTTTCTTTTCTTTTTGTGTTTGCTGTTTCATGAGTTTTTCATGTCAAAGTTATATATATACATGTGCATATATAAACGTGAGTTTTGTAGAAAACCTTTGTTTGAGAAACGTATGTTCGTTCGATCGTTAGTTTAGAAAACTAGTAATAATCCCTGACTTAGAAGAGATTTTTTTTTTATATAGACATGTGTCTAGTAATAAAATTTTGTTTATGAGCTTTCATGGAAACCAAAACTTTATCTTAAAAGGTGTGAGTTTTCACAAAATCGAAATAAACCCTCGTTTCAAAGACGGATGATTGTACGAAGGAAAAGATTTTTTTTTGATAAAACCGTGGAATATCCACGACTTTTTTTTTATAAAACCGTTATATATTCACAGATGATTTTTTTTACGTGAGTTTTACTCACATTAAAATAATAAAATTTATTTTTTACGTGAATAATTCACGTTTTATATATATGTGAATATATTTTTTTTTCGAAAATCAAAGCCTGACCTTGAATAAAGTTTAAAGGTAAACAATTATTTATGATGAGATATTGTTTAATATTCATAATTCAGTGGTTAATGTTCACACAGTAGAAGTGTTCATGATTTTATGAAAATCTGAGTTTTGTTCGTCTTTTGTAGATTCGAAGAAACGAGCAAGTTTTGAAGTGTTAACTCTTGCGTTACAATCACTACTGTTAGTGGAATCGTAAAAAGGTAAGAGTTAAGAATTACCATTTCGTTGTAAAATTGATATTGGCACGTCCATGATTTTGTGTCTCTGGTTCTAGACAATGGCGTCTTCCAGCAGTGATTATTCTTCTTGCTCTTCTAAGGAGGATTCCAGGACTACTGCGACCAAAGCGCGTGCCAATAAGGATCATGCTAAGAAGGCGATAAATAGCATGCCCCTCGACAAGCTAAAATCTTCTCGTGATGAGCTCTTGAAGAGGAAATCCATGGAGGAGATAATTACTGAGTATCCAGAGAAGAGACGTAGAATTCAGCGGAAAACACTAGAAGCTTAGGAGAGACTCCGATCCCGTCCTTATGGTGTAGCCTCAGACTCAAATGCTGAAGAAGAGAAACCTGTATGGGAGACGATAGAACGTAAAAGTAGGCCATATCCACCATACAGGGAGATTGAGCGACAGGTTAAGGCTGATCTCCAGGCTGAACGTGACGAAGAAGACTAATGGGATGCAATACATGGCGATCTCGTCGAGGAAGAATTCTCTAGTTCGAACAGTGATTCTGGGAAAGAGTCTGAAAAGGATTCTTCAGAGGATGATCATGATGATGACAAATCGGATGACTCTGACGAGTAGTCTTGCTCATAATCTCGTTTGAACATTTAAATGTTTTTTTTCGTAGTAGACATCTCTTTGATTATTTGAACAGCTTCACTTCAGAATTAGGATTTTCTTTTTGAATGAGAAACCCTTTTATTAAAATTGATTCCTTCTGATTGAATTAGATGAAATGGACCAATGTTCATGCGCCAAAATCCATCATGATCCCCTTCGGCTTGCCCTGGTGATTTCCATCTGTGAAAATACTATAATGTGCCACGTGTGACGTGCACAAAGCCGTGTGGATATTCTCTGACCATGTACAGCTTTGGTCATTGTCAGTCCCCAGTACGTTAATTTCCTCCGCGTCTCCATTATCGATCTTGTTTGAAACTTAGGGTTTCAGTAAAACTCGCAACTGAATTGACTATTCGCAGAAGATAAGTGTCCACCGTATCTAGTATATATCTTCAGGATTTTGAGTTTATCATCTTCAAGACTTTGAGTCTATCATCTATGCGAATATTTCCTCCATTTATGATTTAGTTTCATTATACAGAGGAAATTTTAATCATCATACCTCCGTCGACATGTCAGACAGTAGTTCATCTTCTTATGCCTCTCCATTACAGTGGGGAGCCAAGAAATCCAACCTGGTACGGGGTATCCTTTTTGTTCTTTCTTTCGTGTAATCAATGGCTGACTAAAGAAAGTATTTTTTGCAGAGGAACCAGGGTGATCAATGTTCTTCTTATTCCCCACATGACTCAAGACCTAAACGCACCATCAAGATTCCTGCTCATTTCAAGTCTGCCTGTGCGGGTGCTGGAACATATGTAAGTTTTAATAAACATTTACTTGAATGAATGTTTATTCAAAAATCTATTAACTCTGAATGATATATTTGAAGGTTGATGTTCATTTTGTTGAGGACGGGAAGAAGAAAAGACAGACAACAACAGCAGTTGATGTTGATCATGTTGATGACGATTTGATCAAGCTTGTAGATGCTGATGTCGAGGTCCTTGCCCATGATTATCCGACTGCTGCACTCCTTTTGACATACCTATGGAAAATGTTTGCCCAGATAATCAAACTGTTGGCGGCTTCATCGTTCCCAAGTGTCATGCGCCGCTGTACACCAAAATATGGACATATTACCACCACGGAAGTATGGAGGGGTTTCCTTCCAACTCTCTTGACCACGGTTGTCGGCTTGTTGCCCATCATTGATGAAATGGATAAGAAGAACTTGCGGGATGTCAAGAATAAATAGCTTTACAGATGGAATGATATGATCTTGAATTGTGAGCTCTTGAAGTTCAATGTAGGCTGGTTTCGTCGTCGTATCGAGATTATCAAGATCGATAGGGCTTCCGTTGTTGCCAACATGATTTCCTCGTCGACTTCTATCATGGAGGAAGAGAGAGCACTATCTTTGGCATCAGTGAGGGTTGACAAAGCAATTGAAGATCTGAGGATAAGAAATGAAAACTTGCGAATGAAGTTGAAGATAATGTCCAGAAAGAATTATCTGTTATTGGACGGTGTGCTCTAGATGAGCATTTATGATTGTTGTTTTCGAATAGGTTTAGGCTTTTTCTTTAGATAGAGTAATTGATCATGGATGAAGGAATTTCGTTCATTTATAAAATGTTTAATGAACAAAGGAGCATTTTGCACGCTCTTTCGAGGAATATAAATTACATTTTGAAAAATGCTTGAAATGATGAAAAGGTAATTGTTTCTTACGGATCAGGCATAATATGCTTTGAGCAATTTACCGTTGATTATATTTCCTTCCACTCCTCCATCAATAGCTAAGATCTTGTAATATCCACTGGATACTGCCTAGATGACTACAAATGGTCCTTCCCATTTCGGAGAGAACTTGGGAGCAGACATATCTTGTTGAATGTGTTTTGGTGTCTTTAATACCAAATCTCCTACTTGGAATATTCGGGGTCTTACCGTTTTGTTGTAAGCTCTGGAGATCCTTTGTTTGTATGCTTCCACGTATTTTTCTACCTTATCCCTCCTCGACTCAAGCATGTCCAGTTCAGCGCTTCTTGAGTTCAATACTTCGGCTCCATCCCATTGTACTCCACTAGCTGTTGTAATCATTGCTGAAGGAATTTTGATTTCTGCTAGGAGTATGGCGTCAGCTCCATAGCCGAGAGAGTATGGTGAAGTTCCGATCGAGCTCCTTGGTGCGGTCCGATAGGCCGATAAAGCCATAGGCAATTGTTCATGCCACGTTCGAGGATTATCATGAATTGTTCAGCTGAGAATTCGGATCAAAGTTTTGTTGATGCTCTCTACTTGTCCGTTTCCTCGGGGATAGTACGGTGTGGAGAAAACTTGTTGATGTCGTATTCCTCGAGCAATTCTATCAGGTGCTTGTTGGCAAAAAGAATTTCATTATCGGTGACAATGTGTTTAGGAACATCGAATCTACATACTATGTATTTTTTGATGAAGGCTGCAATCGTGACTCTAGTGGTACTTCGAAGAGGAATAACTTAAACCCATTGGTGAAATACTCAGTTGCAGTGATGATGTATTCATGCTGCTTCGAAGATGCTGGATTGATTTTCCCGATGATATCCAGTCCCCAGCTATAGAAAATCCATAAACTATTCACAGAATTCAATGGGAGACAAGGAGTGTGGATGAGATTACCATGGACTTGGCATTGATGACACCTCTGAACGTGTGCAGTTGCGTCGTCTTCCATGGTCGGCCAATAATATTTCTCATGAATTTGGAGAAATAATTTCCTTTTTCCTTGATGTTCTCCATCGTGCATTTCTTTTAAAATTTTTGGGATTTCACGCTCTGCTAAGCATCTCAGTAAGTTCCCACCAAAGCTTTTGCGGTATAAGATTTCATCAAAAAAGACAAACCTTTTAGCTCTATGAATGAGTTTGATTGTTTCGTTCTTTTCCAATGGAAATTCATTGTCCCGAAGGTACTTGATGTAAGGTTCCCTCCAGTCCCCAGTGTGATGGACTGTCAAAGCTTCTAAGTGATGAGGAGGCGTCTGACAATTGGGACAAGATCTTTGCAGAATTCTTGATTGAGTATCCATGGAAGGACAATAGTATCGCATCCTTTGAATCTTTCTGTAAAGTGTTACTATCAACGTGTGTCCGCAGATTTCTTCATGTATGCGTTTGAGTTGTTCGTCCGCTTCGTCGTTTCCGAGGCATCATGATAAAGACCCATCAGGATTTCGATAGTATACGCTCCATGAAGAAAGAAATAAATCTTTAATTCCTTGAGATTGACTTTCCCTTCTGAAAGAGAACTGCTCAGTTCATGAATAATAGGTGCTCGCCAATCGTTTGCTTGAATGTCTTCAACTTGAGCAAGCTAGGTAGATGACACAACATGCCTCTGTACTGTGATTGTTTTCTCTGCTCCTTCGAATTGCAGCTTGGAAGCAAGAGTTTCCAGGGAGTCAGCATGCCTGTTGTTAGTTCGTCCAGTATGGAAAATCGTTGCATCAGCAAAATGAGTTAATATCCGCCGCGCTTCAGTTCTGAATGGGGCGAGCGTGATTTCTTTGAGAGAGTATGCTCCATCCATTTGATTGACCAGTAATTTTGAATCTCCCCTTATCTCAAGATGTGTTGCTCCTACTTGCTTGGCCAGGGACAAACCTAGTAAGAAAGCTTCATATTCTGCTGAATTGGTGGCGGATCCGTCAAAGTATAAAAGCCACGTCTCTTCTTTGATAACTAATACCTCTGGAAACTCGTCGGGCACATCTTCATGTAATATTGTTGCATCTTCTCCTGGAAAATCAGCGAGCAAGTCTGCAACTGCTTGACCTTTGATTGCTTTAGGTGGTACACAAGCTATGTCAAACTCTGACATCTGAAGTAGCCACTTTGCTGGTCTCTTTATCAAGGCTGGTTTTGATAGTAAAAACTTTATAGGGTCGGCTTTGGAAACGAACACGACTCTATTAGATAGCAAGTAGTGCCTAAATTTCTGGATTGCATGCACTAATGCTAGACATTCTATTTCGGCTTTGGGTATCGAAGTTGAGCGTCTCTCATCGTACGGCTGAAGTAGTAGATCGGACGTTCGATACCTTCTTCGTCTTCTTGAGCTAGAAGTGCTCTGATAGCAACATCACTGGAAGCTGTGTAAAGTATTTGTGGACGTCCTTGCATTGGATATTTCATGATAGCAGGTGATAACGGTATCTGCTGTATTTTCTGGAATGCTTCTTGTTGGACGGTTGTCCATGTAAAACTTGCTCCTTTTTTCAGCAGAGGGGTGAAAGAAGCAATGAGTTGAGCCAATCCAGGAATGAAGCGTCGTATATAATTCACCTTGCCCATAAAACTCTGGAGTTATTTCACAGTGCGTGGAGGAGGCATGGTAGTCATAGCTTTCGTCTTGTCTGGATCGACTTTGATTCCTTCTGCAGTGACCAGAAATCCTAGAAATATTCTGGAGGAAAAACCAAAAGCACACTTCAGAGGATTCATCTTTAATTTGTATTCTCCGCATCTATCAAAAACTTGTCTCGGAACTCCCAGGTGGGAGGCTCGAGTCTTCGACTTCACCACCACATCATCAACATAATCTTCCACTTGCTTGTGGATCATGTCATGGAATATGGCAGTCATAGCCCGTTGATAAGTAGCACCTGCATTCTTTAATCCAAAGGGAATCACAGTGTACTGAAAATTCCCAATGGGAGTACGAAATGCGGTCTTGTTGGCATCATGTTCGTACATCTTGATCTGGTTGTGTCTACTATAACTATCCATGAATGAGAACATATCGTGACCACTGGTTGCATCAACGAGCATATCAATGTTGGGTAAGGGAAAATCATCCTTCAGACAACATTTATTCAGATTCCTGAAATCAACACAGCTTCTGATTTGACCATTTTTCTTCTTGACAGGAACAATGTTTTCCAGACATGTTGGATGTTATATAGGTTTGATGAATTCTGTTGTTGGTAGTTTCTGAATCTCGACTTTGATTGCTCCTCGACTTCGTGTCTAAACTGCCTAGGCGGTTGTTTGACAGCTTTGGAGCCAAAAGTGATGTGCAGATTATGAGTGACTAATTTGTCGTCTAGACCAGGCATTTATTCGTACGTCCAAGCGAAGACATCCTGATACTCTTTCAACAGATTTATCAGTTCCGTTGGTTCCTCCGGTGACAGCGTATAACTAATTAAAATCGTCCTTGGATCATCCTTTGTCCCGATGTTGATTGTTTCGAGATCATCAGTGGTGGAATCAGTGTCGTCTTGCAATTTTCGTGGAGCATCTTGAATCTCTTCGTCGAGTGATGGTTCACTCTGACATGATTCTTCGGGGTGGGGAGACTTTTCATCGTTCTCCCATGTTAATTGCTAATCTTTGCTTCGGCGGTAAATGATACTCCCCTCAGCATCATGACTGGCTATGAAATTAGATCCCGGAGTTGAGACCTGATCCTTACGGCGCTTAATCGGTGTAGTAGATGACTTGATCGATTTAGCACCTGAGGATGATGGTTTGTCAGCAACTTCTTCAAGGGACTTCCATCTTGGGAGCAGAGTACTGTAAATCTTGCTTGGAGGTTCGGGGATGCTTTTTTCATATTCAAGGAATTCAGCATCATAGACAGGAGCATAAGGAAATGATGAATCCGCGATGTGAATAATCTTGTTGTTGAGTAGAGCCTTCATGCATTGATGGTACGTCGATGGAACCACCTTGTTATCATGGAGCCACGGTCTTCCGAGTATCATGTGATAATCAGGTTCTTGCTCAATTACGTGAAATTTGACCTTTGATTGAATAGGTCTTACCTTCAGGTCTTCATATGCATATCCATATGTATGGCTCTGGCTTCCTTAAAAACCAGTCATCAAGATGGGATGACGGACAATTTTACTCTGTGGGATCTTGGCCGCCTTGAGAGTAATAATATTTTTAGAATCGCCTGTATCAAAAAGAGCTCTCTTGAATTCAGAGTCTTTGATAAAACCAGTCACGTACAAGGCTCGGTTATGTCATTCATCTGCCATACGGTCTTCTTCTCCAAAGGTAATATTGTTGATCGAATGTTCAGGCACCATGGATGCTTCCTCAACTGCTAAAGACGACGAAGTTAGCTGCACGTCGGAGGATATTTGATTGAGTGTAACGAACGTGCTCATACGTTGGTCTCAGGAGAAGTGCCGGATTTTACATAGATTTTCAATCAGGTGTGTAACTTCTTGATCCACTGGCTTCTCGTAAGTAGTGAAACTGTTGGTTTGAGGAGGATCAGTAGAGTTTGGACGTTCCACCGTTTGCGCTCCCAAAAGCCTTGTCAATTCCACCTTACAGGTGAAGAGGTTATCGATCGCTTCTTTCAACCGATTGATGTTTCCGGCCAATACTGCTTGCCTCCGCGACAATTCCTCCAATGATGGGATCTCTCCATCGAATGCATCAATAAAGAGAAAAGGAGTACTGAAGTAAGAATGATGAACGTTACCAAAGTCGTTCGAACGATCACGAGGAGTGTTTCCATTTGAAAGACTCTGGTGAGAATCTGGAGATTCTGAAGTAGACCTAAGACCGACCATCTTTGTGAGAACTGATATTGCAACCAAGAAAATAATCTCCCACTGTGGTCGCCAATTTGTAGATGGGGAAAAACGATTTGCTGGTTTTCACAGAATTGAGGAGACGACCTTTCGGAGGAGACTCCTTGAACCGAGCGAAATGCTTAACCTCACACAGATGCACTGCAAGAAGGGAGTACTTTAATTTCAAGAGATCAATCTGTAGGACTACGGCCTAAACCAAGACAATGGTCGCTCCAGAGTCAATTCGGTCACAAGAGAGGATGGGTCGATCTGTAGGAGGGAAGCTGAGAAATGTGTGAGATCAATGGTGATCGAAGATTGTAGGTGTGTTGTGTATTCTGCATGAAGAAATAAGATAAGTTATGATTGATTGGATTTTTCTCTGTTGAAAGTAATTGCTCAGGTGTTGAGTTCTTAATCTGTTGTTGTCTGTTGATGAGAGATTGTCTTGTCCTTCAATCATGATTCAGATACTTATTTATATTGCTAGAATTGTAAACACCTTGATCCCATGAAGTTTGACAGTTGCTGGAGTCAAAGAGTGGGGAAGTGGAAATCGTGTTAAAACCAGTTGCTCATCGTGCGGAGACTTGGTTGATTTTCCATCCACTACTTTGCTAACTCCTCCAACTGGTTGCACGACTTGCTCACATTCTCATCATGTGTATGAACACACGTGCCATAGACCGTCAAACCAAAACCCTAGTTAATATCCCCCATGTGACACGATTGATGTCTCGTGATTGTGGAGTCTGCAAGGCAGGCGTTTATTTAGTTAGTCAGTTGCTGACTTTATGGGACGATGAGTCCTTGTATTGCTGAGTCGAACGTGATTTAAAAATGTTCTAAGACTCATGAATTGAACGTGTCTGTTGAGACAGAGGTATAATTGTCGAATAAATGTTGATAGTTAAGATGAAAAAATATTGTTCACTTGATAAGTTGTTGAATATTAATAGTTAAACCAATATTCTTTAGTCTGAGCAAATATTGCTCACTTGAGCGAATGTTGCTCGTTTGATGAATTATTGGTAACAAGACCAAATAAAATTTAAAATACTGGCAACTGAACCGAGTATGATAATTAAAATGTTGATCACGGGATCAACGTAAAATTATTAGCATTTGAATCTGCTCAGAATTATGTTTTGCAGAGCTTTGGATTCGAAACCCTAATTTTGATCAATTGATGATCAATTGATGATTTATTGAAAATCAACTACGGAGTGAAGGAGGGAACGACTACATGGGATGATAAGTCGACCATGTAACGCCCAGATGCTCTAGTGAGCAAAAATACCAAAGTCTCTTGAAGACCAGTTGGTGAAAAGATAATTAAATACTGGTTTAATCATTCATTAAAATAATGTTCGTCTGAACCTTAGGTGATAAAACCTAATAAATTATGAAGAGATGAAGGACCGACCATGGGATCATGAAACCATCCCTGGTTGGTCATAGGACCGACTGATGATCATTTGATGAAATTCCAAATTGCTTGGAAGGGATTGAACCTGATATGAACAAATTAAGTCAAATGATGAAAATATGCGGTACCGGCCTCTTGCAGGCCAAAGAGCCAACCTGGTCAGTCAAGGTAATATGCTCGTGTCACAAAGTGCTCGTGCCTCAGTCCTGAGAATTTTAATATTTTCTGGCGTGCATTTGAGCAATCATTTGAGAAAATATGAAGAAATCAAGGTTTTTGCTCAAACTGAGGAAACTTCATATGATGAAGGAAATAATAATAATAAAATAAGGAATCATGAAGTGTGGGACCGTCTATGTCCAAGGCATGGTCGGACGGTCAATAAGCCCGGTCTCATGGCACTTTTCCTAATTTTATATTATTTCATGATTTTAGAGAAATATCATGAAATCAAGGAGTTTGTTGAAATAAAGGAGTTTTCCTTAAAGTGAAGGAGTTTCCATGAGATGAAGGAAGCATTGATATTTAACAATAATAAAATAAGGGGCGTGTGGTACCGACCACGACTAGGACATGGTTGGCCGGCTACGGCCCGGTCCCGCGAGCCTTCCCTAATTTTTTATTATTTTCATGATTTGAAGTTGGTTCAAGAAATGTTGGATGTTGGCATCATACATGATAGTCACAGTCCTTTTGCTGCTCCAATATTATTGGTAAAAAATAAGGATGGATCCTGGAGATTTTGTATGGACTATAGGAAACTTAATGAAATGACCATTAAAGATAAGTTTCCAATTCCACTCATTGAGGAGATGCTGGATGAACTTAATGGGGCTATCATCTTCACCAAACTAGATATTCGATCTGGTTACCACCAGATTAGAATGCACATCCAAGATATATACAAAACTGCTTTCAGAACACACCATGTGCATTTTGAGTTCAAGGTGATGCCATTTGATCTCACCAATGCACCAGCAACATTTCAAGCTCTCATGAACAAGGTGTTCCAACCTTTTCTAAGGAAGTTTGTTATAGTTTTTTTTTTTGATGATATTCTTATCTACATTAAATCCCTGGAGGATCATGTGCTACACCTAGCTCAGGTGCTCTCTTTATTAAGACAACACAGCCTCTCAGCCAACTTCAAGAAATGTTGTTTAGCTCAACCACAACTGGCATACTTGGGTCATCTTATTTCTTCTAAAGGAGTTGCTGCTGATCCTGACAAAATATCTGCAATGCAAGACTGGCCTCAACCAAAAAATTTAAAATAACTCAGAGGTTTTCTTGGTCTAACTGGCTATTATAGAAGATTTATCAAAGGGTATGGCACCATCAGCAAGCCACTTATTGATATGCTTAATAAGGACTATTTTGGGTGGTCTCCTACAGCTCTCCAATCCTTCAATGACCTCAAAAAAGCTATGACAACTGCCCCAGTGCTTTCCTTGCTAGATTTTTCTACTCCATTTGTTTTAGAAACTGATGCTTGCTCCAGAGTGTGGGTGTTGTGTTGATGCAGTTCAGTAAACCTATTGCTTTCTTCAGTAAGTATCTTGGTCCTAAGGCTCTGCCCTTAGTAGATTTTTTTTTTGGACCGACTGACTAAAGGGGCCAAACATGATGACGATATGACCCTAGACTATGACACTATGAGAGAGATGTTGGACTTCTAAAAAAAAATCTCCTTAAGTTTTATGAGCGTTCGCCTCCCTTAGATAGATTTGAGCACTTACCTAGGTATGGTATTTCTTAGGTCAAGTAACACTTGCTGGGCCTGGATCATGTTGGATGTCCCGATCAAATGGTTGAACAATTCTTCTATTCTGTATGATTCTCAGATCTTCTCGAAATTCTTCTTGCTTCATCTTCTTGAACCTTGTGCTTGGAAAGTAATTCATTATCTTCTGATTAATTGTATTCTTGAACCTTATAGTCGGAAAATCATTCATCATCTTCTCATTAGTAGCTTTCTCGAACCTAATGTTGGGAAAATCATTTGGTGTCTTTTGATTATTATATTTCTTGAACTTTGTGCTGGGAAATTATTCATTACCTTATGATTAATTGTTTCCTTAAACCTTATGCTCCGATTATTATTCATTGTCTTCTAATTATTTTCTTTCTTGAACCTTCTGCTAGGAAAATCATTCACTTCCTTTTGATTAGTTGTTTTCTTAAACTTTATGCTGGGAAAATCATTCTTTGCCTTTTGATTAGTTGCTCCATCATTTTCCAAGTTTATTAACACGACCTTGTAAGAAACTTTTTCCTTCGGTAGAGGATTCTCCGTCTTGCCTTTATTTGGTGGCAAAATCTCATCTTCATGTATTTTGAATCTCTCTTCCTTCTTATCACAGGTCTTCAACATCCACTGTGGTCTTAGTTGCAATGATTTCTCTTCTATTAAATTCACCATTCCTGTCTTCTGTTGTGGCACATTCTTGTGTCGAATCCATATTTTGTTCATATCCTTCTTCTCTTTTTGATCAAGTCATAGAGATTGACCCTCCTTGATCTGATTGACAAACTTTACTTCTCTAGTCGGTTCAAGTTTTTCTTTTTGGTGGTTCCTCAATCCCCACGGCTTGTCAGTGTTCTCAAACACTTTATTTATGCCAAGTATATTGTTCTTCAAAACATTTTTCCTACAAATAAAATGCTTTTGGTTTTTTAATTTTTCAATTTTTTTTGTATTTTTTGAAATATTTTGAAAATTGGAAATAAAAGACGACTTATTTACAAATTCAGGTGGTGTACCCTTAACCAGTCTGATTGATTCAACATAATGAGTTAGAGACTTACCTGACTCAGCCTCTATTGTTCTTACCACTTTTTGTTCATCCTCTTGTCATGTAGACTTCAACCTGAGTGATGGTTGTGTATAAGGAATTTTATTTTTATCCCTGAGATGAGGTGGCTTGTAAATGCTTTTGCTTCTTGCTACATTTTGAACTCCATCACCACCCTTATTTTTAAACGGATCCTCCCACCTAGACAAAGATTGATTCGTTGCATGCACTGGATCAGGAAAGATATCTGAGAGGTAGATTGGACTCGCTAGTGATTGAACGTGATAAGACAAGATCTCCGAAATATGAATAAGCCTAATGGGTGCCGCCCGCTTTGGCAGAAGGTCAGAGATATGCACAGGCTCTACTGGGAATCGGTTGGAATTTGGCACGTTCCTCGGTTGCGCAACTCCATAATAATTTTCCATTAATTCAGACAGAAAAACAGGACGATTAGTTGAATTAAATGAATTCACAGTTTGTACCCGATCCGCAAAGAGCTCACCAATGTGAACATGTCGATTAGTAGCAGATTCTTGCTTGTAGATTGAGTCGGCTAAATCTGTATTGTTTTCTTCCAAGACAAAATTGACCATGTGTTTCCTTTGATGATAGGATATTGGGTGCTTTATAGGGGTGTAAATTTTGCCCGGCAGCCCGAGGCCCAGTACCGTCCGCCTTGTCCCATGACAGCCCATGGGTGACCGTGGCCCTTTACGGGCTGGCCCGACCTAGCCCATTTAAATAAGAGGGCGGGCACAGGCCACAATTCAAATTTTCTTTCCCAGCCCAATACCCTCCCTATTATCCCGTCAATGCTACCCGCCATGTTATCCCGCCAGTGTTATCCATTTACCTAGCCTAAGTGACTGTTCTCATTTGTTTTATCCTAGAATATACTTGGTACATATACTTAATACAGTCAACCCTCATAGTTTTCATATGTATTTCTTAACTTTTATTCCATAGGAGTCTAATTTTGTTAACCATATAGAGAAAATATTGAGCAAAATCTAAGGCAGTTTCCTTTTCTGATGATTCAATTCAGGAAAAATTATAGGAAGTTTGGTTTATCTTATTCCCATCTCAATTCTCGTATTTGATTATTAAGTTTAAGTAAAACTTGTGTATTATTACTACTTTCTTTTTATTTTTAACAATATATATGTATAATATATATTTGTTTGTAATATTCAAGGCCCTCCTGGCCCTACCCGCCCGAGCCCAAATTACAAAACAGGCTTGGGTAGGCCATGGGTACTAAATGTAGATAAATAACCCTGCCCGTCCGGCACTTTTAATTTCATGGATAAGAGATGTTCAGGCCGCGCCTATATTGTCCCATTTAATATATAGGTCGGGCTTCCCGGCCCGGTCCGGCCCAATTTACACCCCTAGTGCTTTGCCTCTGCAAAATTCCTATGAGAACGTCCATATCTTCCCCGATTCCAGTTCTGGCTCTGCCCCTGGTATGGTCATGTGGGTGATGAAAGTATCGATGCAACCGGCATAATATTCACTTGATTTTCATCTGTAAATGTGGCCCTTCTGCAATTATTCCCATTAGAGTCCTCCGGGTTGGTCAACCTTGTCATTCTTCCTGTGTCCAATGCATTTTCAATCTGTGAACCCGCTTTCCATAAGGAGTGTAATGTTGGATGGTAAGATGATATCAGCTGGTTCCAATATTCATAGTTCAAAAAATTCATTATGATATCTACCATCTCTTCTTCGGTTAATTTCTCATCGAGCTCTAACGACATAGCCCTCCAACTTGGAAAGAATTTTGTAAATCCCTCATTGGGTTCTTGTCTGACCGCCTCTAAGTGTTTGCGAGTAAACTGAATTTCAGTGACCAGCATAAACCGTCTCACAAAACTGTTGACCATATCCTGCCATGTCGAAACTAGACTTGGGTCTGTCTTCATCAGCCACTTTAAGGCCAGCCCGGTCAAACTTCTTTGGAGCAATTGGACTATCAACCCATCCTTAATACTTAATGGTTTCAAGTACCCAACATACATACGCATATGGGTTTTCGGGCACCTAGTTCCATCATATCTGTCCATATCCGAAAATTTAAATCCAGGAGGTAAACGAATATCGGGATAAGGATATAGCCCACGTATATCTACTGTACCCCCATCCATTTTATGTAGAGTCCTCTCAATTTCTTCAAGCCTCTGCGATAATTGTCATCCTTGTGTTTTGGTCTCTGCCATTTCATGAAACTTAATGAAATGACCATTAAACATAAGTGTCTAATTCCACTCATTGAGGAGTTGTTGGATGAACTTAATGGGACTATCATCTTCACCAAACTAGATCTTCGATCTGGTTAACACCAGATTAGAATGCACATCCAAGATATATACAAAACTTCTTTCAGAACACACCATGGGCATTTTGAGTTCAAGGTGATGCCATTTGGTCTCACCAATGCACCAGCAACATTTCAAGCTCTCATGAACAAGGTGTTCCAACCTTTTCCAAGGAAGTTTGTTCTAGTTTTTTTTGATGATATTCTTATCTACAGCAAATCCCTGGAGGATCATGTGCTACACCTAGCTCAGGTGCTCTCTTTATTAAGACAATACAGCCTCTCAGTCAACTTCAAGAAATGTTGTTGCTGATCCTGACAAAATAGCTGCAATGCAAGACTGGCCTCAACCAAAAAATTTAAAACAACTCAGAGGTTTTCTTGGTATAATTGGCTATTATAGAAGATTTATCAAAGGGTATGGCACCATCAGCAAGCCACTTACCGATATGATTAAGAAGGACTCTTTTGGGTGGTCTCCTACAGCTCTCCAATCATTCAATGACCTCAAACAAGCTATGACAAATTCCCCAGTGCTTGCCTTGCTAGATTTTTCTGCTCAATTTGTTTTAGAAACTGATGCTTGCTCCAGAGTGTGGGTGTTGTGTTGATGCAGTTCAATAAACTTATTGCTTTCTTCAGTAAGTCTCTTGGTCCTAAGGCTCTAGCATTGTCCACATATGAAAAAGAAATCTTGGAAATAGCGATGGATGTGCAAAAATGGAAACATTATCTTTCCCATTATCAATTCATCATCAATAGCGATCATCAAAGTTGAAAATTCTTCATGGAACAAAGAATGACTTCAGTACTCCAACAAAAGTGGTTGATGAAGCTCTTGGGGCTTGACTATGTGATTACATATAAAAAGGGGCAAGATAATGTGGTTGCAGATGCTCTTTAAAGGCTTCCTCAGACTTCTGCCTGTTCAGCAATTTCTGTGACTCCACCTCAATGGACTCAATATATCCTTAGCAGCTACACAAGTGACTCTGTGGTGCAACAAATTTTAGCTCAGCTCCACATTAATCCTTCCCATCAGTCATTCTCATTACAAGGAGGCATTCTCAGGTATAAAACTAGACTATATGTGGGTGCTAGTAATAATATTAAAAACTTTATCATGCAGTCAGTGCATGCTTTTGCTATTGGTGGTCATTCAGGCATGTTAGGCACTTATAATAGAGCCAAAGCATATTTTTATGACCCAAGATGAAACAAGATATTCTCCAATTTGTAGCTACATGTGATATATGCCAATGTAACAAGAATGAACACACTGCTCCTGCTGGCCTCTTACAACCATTGACAATTCCAGATGCTTCCTGGCAACATATTTCTATGGATTTCATTGAAGGGTTGCCACTTTCAAACAGAAAATCTGTCATCTTGGTTGTTGTGGATACGTTAACCAAATACAGCCACTTTATTGCACTTAGCCACCCTTTTACAACTATATCAATAGATAAAGAATTCTTACATCATGTTTTCAAACTCCATGGCCTACCATCATCTATAGTTTCAGATAGAGACAAAATATTCATCAGCCAGTTTTGGAAAGAGTTGTTCAAGTCTTTAGGCACCTCATTACACCTCAGTACTGCCTATCATCCTCAATCTGATGGTCAAAAAGAGAGAATTAATGCATGTTTAGAGCAATACTTAAGGTGCATGACAGGAACTACACCAAAAATTTGGGCAATTTGGCTGGCTTTGGCTGAATGGTGATCACAGCAGTCTTAAAATGACACCATTTCAAGCCTTGTATGGTTATATTCCACCACATCTTGCTTTTCCGATTCATTTTGCTACTTCAGTGGCTTCTGTACAAGAATACTTGCAAGCAAGATACCATATCTTACAGTTGCTAAAGGAATATTTACTAAGAGCTCAAGAGAGAATGAAGTCTTATGCTGATACTTCTAGAAGTGACAGGTCATTCAGTGTTGGTGATTGGGTATTTCTGAAACTCCAACCTTACATACAATCATCTGTGGCTCTCAGGCAAAACTTCAAGCTATCAGCAAAATACTATGGCCCCTTTGAGATATTGCAGAAGATTGGGACTGTTGCTTATAAACTGAAGCTACCAGTTGGTTCAAGAATTCATCATGTATTTCATGTCTCTCAACTGAAGAAAAATATTGGTCAGTAGATCACCCCTTCTTCCTCCGTCCCATTGGTGGACACTTCTGGTGCATACATTGTTACTCCTATTTCTGTGTTAAACCAAAGAGAAAGCCAACAGGATGGCAGGGCAGTCAAGCAAGTACTTATTCAGTGGTCCAACTCTGCACCTGAGGATGCTATAATGGAAGATCTTTTACACATCATGGCTCAATTTCCTGATTTCATCCTTGAGGACAAGGATGTTTAGAAGGGGAGGGTATTGTCATATACCCATTTTTGTTAAGCATATGACTATTGGGATTCCTTATTTTGCTAGATATTTTTCTGCTGGGCTATTTTTGGATTTAACCCATTGGCCAGTTTTACTTGTAAACCCATTGGGGGTTGGTAGTGTACGTGTCCTAGTTTGTGTGGTCACTTTGGATCCTTTTATGAGTCACACGATTAGTTAGTGAGATTTAATCCAACTTTCCATAGGGTAGCTGAGATAGGAAGAAGTCAAATTTTGTATTTAATCTCGAATGATTGATTGTATCTGGTAAGAAGAAAGAATTATTGTAATCAAGGCTCATTCCACTCGAAGAGTAGGTTATTGTTATGTGTTCTTCAAACTCTTCTTGTTGATTCATAACAGAGAAATGAGCCTTAATACTCATCTGATTGCTGGATCGGGAGCATGTACAATTATGGTTTTACGATTTTAGCCTTTGTCTAAAATCCACCATTTACAAGATGATTCACCTAGCAAAACATAAATAAAACAAAACAAACGTAATATACAATAATTTGCAATAAACTAAGCAATTACTGGCATGGATTTGACACTAAATATATGAAAAATATGCATTTAACATTTAATGACAATTTAGGTTAGCTTATCTTCACTATTTAGATCTAAATATTTTCCTTCTTTGCTTTGTTCATGGATTTTGGTTTCCCCATCAAGCAGACGCCCAATATGTTTAGTATAAGATGATGTGCTTTGTATACTGCTTCTTCAGGAATATGTTCTGTTAGAGCATAACTCGGTTTAACTCACCAAGCGTTGGTATGTCAAGTTTGGTTGTCATATTTTAGTGTGTCAAAACTCATCTAAAGTCGGTTGATTAAATACTATAGTCAACTTCGTTTAGGTTAGACTAGAAAGTCTAAGAATGTTGAGACATACAAGTATTACTCCGAAGACCTGAAGAATATGAAGAAGTAGCAAACTACAACGAAGATATCATCATTCCGCTTGAGGTTAGTAGTATTGACTTGAACTGTTTCATTCCTAACGTATATTTCAAGTCGTGCTATATGGAAAACAAAACTGCGAAGCTGTATATACTGTACATATTGTATAATACTCTAGTGATGTGACATGATCATAATAATATGATCATAGTATTAGGGAATTAGACTACGAAGTATAATGCTTATATTCTGAACTTCGTAGATATGACATCGACATAATCTTGTATATATTATTATAATTATGTGAATGAATTATGGTGAAGATTTCATCCTACGAAACAATGTTTTACATTTGTTTAAAGGAAATACATTCATGAACTTGTTTCGTGAGTCGAAAGGGAAATCATTAGGTTTATTGATTCGGTTATTCATTGCAAATCTTTGGATGACCAATATGTGTGAGATGGTAGAACCAATCTTAATTATGTTATGTATCTTGGTATAACTAATCACAATGCCTGACTTATGATTTGGTATGACTGGTTTTTATTAATTGGTGTAACCAATCCTAAGTAATCACCATGTGGTGGTACGATTGATCCTTGTAATTGGTAACCGGTCCTGGTAACTGGTGTGACCGATCACAAGAAATACCATGTATATATGGAACCGATCCTTGTAACTGGTATAACCAATTCTAGTGACTGGTGTGACCGATCACAAGTATTTACATATTGAGGTATAACAGATCCTAGTGATTGGTAGAACCGATTGAACCCATGTGTGTGATTGGGTATTTGATCAATCACATAGTAGTCTTGGAATACATGGAAACCAATTCTAAACTTGTTTGGAAGTGTGGTATGACCGATTCGAAGAATGTAAATCCATGTAAATATGAAATAAGGATTTACAATAAAAGGATGTCAACATACTTTGAACACGAGCAGTAACCCTTTTCATTTATTGTTCAAAGATATTCCTTAGTACTCAAAGTGATCTTGTGCCGAAATAAATCGAGAATCTTTTAAATAAGTGATGAGCACGCAAGTGTGACGCAATTTCACCCATAACTACATTCGCTGTGACTAATTTAATCACTAATAATCTTGTTTTAAGTCTTTTCAAGGAAATAAGCTCTTTTGGAAAAATAGCTCGTAAAAGTGTTAAGGGAAACCAGAGGAACTGTTCAAGGCACCCATCATTTCAGATACGGGAACCCAACAAATGGATAGATGCACCCTCTTCTTCTTCATTTGAAACAGAATCACATAATTTATGGGAGATCTCAAAGATTTAAGGAAAAGATATCTTCTTGCCTATTATACAGGGAGTTTTCATATCTTGAATTTAAAAGAGATAATATATTGATGAGTTTTTTTTTATTGGAAAGGAGAAAGAAAATCTGTGGTTCTATTTATAAATAAAAAAGATAATATATCAAGGATTTTATTCTAGCAAATAGAGGAAGATGTGTGATAAATGGAGAAAGAAATTGTTCCTGAGATATCTTTCATTAAAGAGAAGATCTGGTGGAGTTATGGAAGAATATTTTGAAAAGATGTTTGAGTAATGGGTTGTTGTGTATAAACAGGGTGCTAATAGGACCAAACAGGCATCCGTAGAGGGGAGAGTTTTGGAAGAGCAAAATAGCTGCGTTTAATTTTTCTTCATGTTCACCATTGTAAACACTTTTTGAGCAATAAAATAATCTTTTAAGAGTGTCTACAACATGATGAGCTAGACCCCTACACTGGGTCGACGGAGGAATCCGAATTTCATGCATCGGTAAATTTATTTTATTTTTCTATTTGACTTTTGCACTAACTAAAATAGAATTATGATTTGAATTAATTAGTTATCATTTTATTTGATGGGTCATGCTTGCTTAGATGTCCCATGCTTACAATTTATAACTAATATTTTGAGAATCTACTTTGGAAAAAATAAGAGTTCATGTTATTTTATTTATTAAGCGATAATTGTTGAGAATAAATAATTGAGCCTTATGATATGATTTCGGTGGAATCCTACTCCCACTAACTCTCGCCTTTGTTTATTATTTTCATTAAATCTTTAAATTTAATCTTCACAAGTCTTAGAGTTCGAATCCTTATTTACAACAACGATTAAAAATCACATCATTTAGGCGCCGCCGACGCGGATTTGTTTTTAGATTAATTTTTAGGTTTATTTTCTTTATTATGTACAGTATTTTCATTTTTTTTTAGATTTTTTTTTCCTTTTTAGGCGTTTCTTTTTGTATTTCATTTCGGGAACTTTTTGAGGATGATGACTTCTTCTGAGGAGACGTCACCTAAGATGACGCTGGCGGAACATAAGCGTCGAAAGTCAAATTATCAGGAAACCTCGTCTGAGATGACGCTTGCTGAATATAAGCGTAGGCAACGGTATGGAGTTTTTGATCCACACGTGGTAAGTGAAGAATCTCCTCTAGAGATATATGAGAAGTATTATAAACACACACCGCTTAATTTGGACTTAAGATTGAGAATTCTGGAATGTAAAAAATTATTGAATGATGATGATGATCTGTCTTGTAGTGACTCTCTGGTCGAGACATAATTTTTAGATGACCATGTGAATGATTGTGTAGATGATTTGTCTAATTTATTAGAAGAATCTATCTCGCAAGATCATTCGCCCGACTTAGAGGTTGTTTCTAGTCCCCTAGACTTCCAAAAGTTGCCTAATTTAGGGTTAGAATTGCGTGCTTCTAAAGTGTTGTTGGATTACTTTGCATCTAAGTACTCAGAAGAATTGCCTGTTTCTGATACCGTGCATGAGCCTATTGACAATTTCCCTGTCCCAATAGTATCCCCATATTATGTGCTATACTCACTTCTATGTGAAGTAAAAATTAGGTTTGGGGGTAATCCTCTATTTCAGACAGTTTCAGTGTCCCCGCATTTTCATAAGTTAATTGTGAAGCCGTCGTTTGTAAATACTGTATTTTGGGTTGATCCCCAAATTTTCAGGCTGTTAATTTTTGGGGATCCATTTCTGTACATTCCAGTAGGTATTTTCATTTTTTTTATTTTTTTTTTACTTTTTTTTTTTTACTTTTTGCATTTCCCATCTTAATATTTGCGTTGGATGACCCAATTACATTGAGGAAAATGTAATGTTTAAGTGTGGGGGAAAGGTTAACTTTTTACTTTATTTTCTCAGGAAACTCCTTGCAAATCATGACCAGCTGTGTAGCGGGTCTCTTTCTCTTTATCTTATTATATGACCAGCTGTGTAGCGGGTCTAAAAAAATAAAAAAATTATGATCACCTGTTTAGCGGGTCCAAAAAAAAAATGATTGTTAGGGTTATGACTAGCTGTGTAGCGGGTCTTTTTCTTTTTTCTTGCATGTTATGACCAGTTGTTTAGCGGGTCTAAAAAAAAGTTGATATGACCAGCTGTATAGCGGGTCTCTTTCTCTCTATCTTATTATATGACCAGCTGTGTAGCAGGTCAATTTTCTGTTTTGCTCAAGGACTAGCAAAATGTAAGTGTGGGGGAATTTGATGAGCACGCAAGTGTGACGCATTTTCACCCATAACTACATTCGCTATGACTAATTTAATTACTAATAATCTTGTTTTAAGTCTTTTCAAGGAAATAAACTCTTTTGGAAAAATATCTCGAAAAAATGTTAAAGGCAACCAGAGGAACTGATAAATGCACCCATCATTTCAGATACGGGCACCCAACAAATGGATAGATGCACCCTCTTCTTCTTCATTTGAAATAGATTCACATAATTTATGAGAGATCTCAAAGATTTAAGGAAAAGATATCTTCTTGCCTATTATACATGAAGTTTTCATATCTTGAAGTTAAAAGAGATAATATATTGATGAGTTTGTTTTTATTGGAAAGGAGAAAGAAAATATGTGGTTTTATTTATAAGTAAAAAAAGATAATATCCCCAGGATTTTATTCTAGCAAATAGAGGAAGATGTGTGATAAATGGAGAAAGAAATTGTTCCTGAGATATCTTTCATTAAAGAGAAGATTTGGTGGAGTTATGGAAGAATATTTTGAAAAGATGTTTGAGTAATGGGTTGTTGTGTATAAATAGGGTGCTAATAAGACCAAACAAGCATCCGGAGAGGGGGGAGTTTTGGAAGAGCAAAATAGTTGCATTTAATTTTTCTTCATTTTCACCATTGTAAACACTTTTTGAGCAGTAAAATAATCTTTTAAGAGTGTCTACAACATGATGAGCTAGACCCCTACACTGGGTCGACAGAGGAATCTGAATTTCATGCATGGGTAAATTTATTTTATTTTTCTATTTGACTTTTGCACTTACTAAAATAGAATTATGATTTGAATTAATTAGTTATCATTTTATTTGATGGGTCATGCTTGCTTAGATGTTTGATGTCCCATGCTTACAATTTATAACTAATATTTTGAGAATCTACCTTGGCAAAAATAAGAGTCCATGTTATTTTATTTATTAAGTGATAATTGTTGAGAATAAATAATTGAGTCGTATGATATGAATTCGGTGGAATCCTAGTCCCAATAACTCTCGCCTTTGTTTATTATTTTCATTAAATCTTTAAATTTAATCTTCACAAGTCTTAGAGTTCGAATCCTTATTTACAACAACGATTAAAAATCACATCAATAAGGTTTTTGGTTTTATATGCTTTAATTACCAGCAATTAAGTGCATATCTCTAGAGAATAAAAAATTAGTAATGTTTATTTACTAATTGGAGATTTTCTATTGAGAGATTTCGGAAATATTGGACAAAAATTTATTGGAATTAGGAAAACCGAATTTTGACATTCATTGCAAATCTTGAGAATATTTTCGGTTTTGGAAATTCCTTGATGTCCAAACATCCTTGGTCTATAAATACCTAAGCTTGCATTTCTAGCAAACTATCCTAAGAGCCAGGCAAACTTCATTTCTTGTTGTTTCTGGTGGAGCCGTCTATTCGTAGAGTAAAGTATCCTAATTAGGTGAAATCTCTTATGGCCGCTCGTTTAAAGACTTCTGTTGGATCAAGCAGCTCTACGAGTACCGTTGGTGGGAAACTAGATAATTGCAGTGTTATTAGTTTTCGATTGATTTGATTGACTAACGGTTGTTCAAACTTCGATTGCACCTAGTTGTTTATTCTTGAGAATCTTCTCTTCTGATATAAGATTCACTCAAACTAGATCGAAGTATCGACGGGATCTTCAGAAATGTTGTTAGATATAAAGACATCTTGTGATAATCCATTATTAACAAACTCCGTTCTATGTGTGATTGATCACAAGAGATTCAACTGGTGTTGTGCATGTTATTGAAGATTAAAGAATATTTCTTATTAGTTTTCATATCTTGTGAATTGTGTGCACAAACTTTGATCGGCTGGGATCCAACTAGAATCAGATTTATTCAATTGATTATTTGCATGATATCGGCATCGCTTTATAGTTTCTCTTCGAGATCTATATTGATTGATTGCGAATCTAGACTTGACTATTTCGATAGTTAAAGTTAGATTAATCTAACCAGGCAAAGGATTTTATTAGATTAAAAGGAAGAGCCTTTGCGTATGACTTAAGATATATTTATCTTGAAAAGAATCTAAGAAGTTGTAACCAAACAGATTTGTTGTTCCTTTACTGTTTGGAATACGATCCAAAGGAATTGTACCAGTGCATGACTCTTGAAGACAGAATCACATGGATACTGAGGGAACTATAAGGACCCTCAAGCTCGTCAACGCTATTTGACTAGTCTAGCAATATTCAAGAGATGTTTTAGCGCCTAATGGCTCGATTAGTTAATATAATTTTAATTATTAGAAATTAATCTAATAACGATCTAGATACGAATCTTGTACCATCTGATAGATCTCGAAAAGTTATGCGAAATGGACTATTCAAACGTGTCATTCGGATACCAGATGAAGAAGTAATCATCAGATATGCATGAAGGGAAAAATAGTCTTTTCATAATTTACATCGACCTGGCTGCCCATATCACTTGGGTGGGTACCTTTATCGTTTGTCTTTAGCTTTACGTGAACCGATCGAGCAGATAAGCTCATTCAGCATTCTTATTTCTCTTTCTTCCTTCTCTTCTTCTCTTCTTCTTTTCTCTTTTTCTTTCTATGCCGATCTCAATTCAGGAGTTTAAGTTAGATTTTTTGTGATTGATTCATAGTAAGGTAATAGTTGATGACTCGAGTAAGGAAGTGATGAAGTTATAATTGTTTGAACTCGGGGGAAAAGGAACTGATGTTGTTGTAATTGAATTATGATTTTTAGATTGAGACTCGAATTTGTATGAAGTTATTAAGTAATTTAGTTGTTATTGGTTAAATAATGAGGGGGTTGATGTTTGATTGAAGTAGTGAGGTTGTTTTGAAGTTGAATTGAGGAGTTAAGGTTTCATAATATGAACCAAAGAAGCATTGGAAGATGAAATCAAGGCTTTAAAATATTAATTGGAGATGGGTCTTGTGGATTGAGAACAAAGAAGAACGTTTAGTATTCAATTTTCGATTCACAGTGAAGGAAAGGTGAATTAGGATTTCATATTCTTCCCCAAATTAAGAACTAGGATTTTGAGAATTGAACAGATGATTTAGGGAGAAGATGGTGTTGTATTGAGTTGTTTGAATCAGAGGAAAGAAAGGTTTGGTTTCAATTTGGTTAAGACAAGCTATTTTGAGGTAATTTGTTCTTCTTAGTTAGCTTAGTAATGTATGTCTACTTTCATTACTGAGTTTTTGAGTTTGTTAATTTAATTAAGAACTGAGATCGATGAAGGTATGGATTCGGAAGTGAGCTGGTGTTATTATGAGTTAAAGGAAAGAACAATAATGATGTTGGAGATGTAGTCGATGGAATTGGAAGACACTGGTCTAATTTTGCAGGTGATAGTGCTGAACTGAAGACTGTTGAGTTGTACTAGTGTTATAGTGCACATGTAGATGTTTGAGGTAGGGGGCACGTCTGTTGAATGGTAATGGTGGCAAGAACTGAAATGAGAATATTGGATTGAGTTACAGAATTTCAGTGAATGCTCTGATAATGCTTTTGTGTTGTTGATTACTAAGTTATAGTGATGCTTGAGATGAATTACAGGGAAGTGTAATTAAAGATTGCTGGTGATATGTTGGATTGTATATAACTATTGCAGGTGTTAAGATGTAACTGAGATTAGTGGAGGTATTGAATGAGACATGAGACCCTCAACTTAGATTTGGTGGTGATGTTCCTTAACTAGTAGTATTGGTTTGAGATATAGGATGAACTTAGTTAAGTGGTGGAGAATTAAAATCACTTGAGCAGTATTGTCTGAGATACAATTTGAATGAATGGCGGTGTTGTATTGAAATGAAATACAAGTGTAAGTAAAAGATCTAATGGTTGTGTTAAACTGAACTTGGGTGTGCTTATGAGATGTTTGAGCAGAAGTTGATTATAATGTTGTTAACAATAGCCTTAGTGAAAGCCTGCAACTGCAGGTCTAAGTAAGCAGAATTTGTATTTAAGAGTAAGTTATAAAGTTCCTTTTAAATGAATGAATTGATTTTTTGTGTTTAGTCTGGTAGAATTGATGTAAGAGTGAAGAGGATGTAGCTCATTCTTTTAGACTGTGCAATAGCGTAGGCCTGTTAGTCATCCCAGTAAGATATCTGACTAATTGATTAGCTGACTCAGTTAATCTGATTGAGTTAACTCGTTGACCCTGTTTTGTATCAGTTTAGTTGACTGAGTTGAACCAGTAGACCGATTTATACCTTGACCAGTTGACTAGTTTGACCGTTGTCCAGACTTTGACTTGACCTTTTACCCTGGACTTTGAGCTTGGGCGTTGACTGTTACTTAACCTTTGATAGTTAGAGACTGTTCGTTGAATTATAGACTGGACATTAGTTAATGTGCATGATTAGTGAACTTGGGATTATAACCAGTTTTCCTAATGAACATGAATTGGACCCTTGTGGTCTGAATTAGCCTTCGGCTTCTTCTACAAAATTATAGATATTCATTAGACTAATATTGTCTGAGATACAAGTTGAATGAATGGTAGTGTTGTATTGAAATGAAATACAAGTGTAAGTAAGGGATCTAATGGTTGTGTTAAACTGAACTTGGGTATGCTTATGAGATGTTTGAACAGAAGTTGATTTTAATGTTGTTAACAATAGCCTTAGTGAAAGCCCACAACTGCAGGTCTAGGTAAGCAGAATTTGTATTTAAGAGTAAGTTATAAAGTTGCTTTTAATTGAATGAATTGATTATTTGTGTTTAGTTTGGTAGAAATGATGTAAGAGTGAAGAGGATGTAGTTCATTTTTTTAGCTTGTGCAGTAGCGTAGGCCTATTAGTCATCCCAGTCAGATATCTGACTAATTGATTAGCTGACTCAGTTAATCTCACTGAGTTAACTCGTTGACCCTGTTTCGAATCAGTCTAGTTGACTGATTTGAACCAGTTGACCGATTTAGACATTGACCAGTTGACTAGTCTGACCGTTGACCAGACTTTGACTTGACCTTTTACCCTAGACTTTGAGCTTGGACGTTGACTGTTACTTAACCTTTGACCGTTAGAGACTGTTCGTTGACTTATAGACTGGACCTTAGTTAATGTGCTTGATTAGTGAACTTGAGATTATAACCAGTTTTCCTAATGAACATGAATTTGACCTTTGTGGTCTGAATTAGCCTTTGGCTTCTTCTACAAAGTTATAGATATTCATTAGACTAATATTGTATGAGATACAAGTTGAATGAATGGTGGTGTTGTATTGAAATGAAATACAAGTGTAAGTAAGGGATCCAATGGTTGTGTTAAACTGAACTTGGGTGTGCTTATGAGATGTTTGAGCAGAAGTTGATTGTAATGCTGTTAACAATAGCCTTAGTGAAAGCCTGCAACTGCATGTCTAGGTAAGCAGAATTTGTATTTAAGAGTAAGTTATAAAGTTGCTTTTAAATGAACGAATTGATTGTTTGTGTTTAGTCTGTTAGAATTGATGTAAGAGTGAAGAGGATGTAGGTCATTCTTTTAGCCTGTGCAGTAACGTAGGCCTGTTAGTCATCCCAGTCATATATCTGACTAATTGATTAGCTGACTCAGTTAATCTGACTGAGTTAACTCGTTGACCCTGTTCCATATCAGTCTAGTTGACTGAGTTAAACCAGTTGACCGATTTAGACATTGAACAGTTGACTAGTATGACCATTGACCAGAATTTGACTTGACCTTTTACCCTAGACTTGAGCTTGGACGTTGACAGTTACTTAACCTTTGACTGTTAAAGATTGTTCGTTGACTTATAGACTGGACCTTAGTTAATGTGCTTGATTAGTGAACTTGGGCTTATAACCAGTTTTCCCAATGAACATGAATTGGACCTTTGTGGTCTAAATTAGCCTTTGGCTTCTTCTACAAAGTTATAGATATTCATTAGACTAATATTGTCTGAGATACAAGTTGAATGAATGGTGGTGTTGTATTGAAATGAAATACAAGTGTAAGTAAGGGATCCAATGGTTGTGTTAAAGTGAACTTGGGTATGCTTATGATATGTTTGAGCAGAAGTTGATTGTAACGATGTTAACAATAGCCTTAGTGAAAGCCTGCAACTGCATGTCTAGGTAAGCAAAATTTGTATTTAAGAGTAAGTTATAAAGTTGCTTTTTAATAAACGAATTGATTGTTTGTGTTTAGTCTGGTAGAATTGATGTAAGAGTGAAGAGGATGTAGTTCATTTTTTTAGCCTGTGCAGTAGCGTAGGCCTGTTAGTCATCCCAGTAAGATATCTGACTAATTGATTAGCTGACTCAGTTAATCTGACTGAGTTAACTCGTTGACCCTGTTTTGAATCAGTCTAGTTGACTGAGTGGAAACAGTTGACCGATTTTTACCTTGACCAGTTGACTAGTCTGACCGTTGACCAGACTTTGACTTGATCTTTTACCCTGGACTTGAGCTTGGACGTTGACTTTTACTTAAACTTTGACCATTAGAGACCGTTCGTTGACTTATAGACTGGACCTTAATTAATATGCTTGATTAGTGAACTTGGGCTTATAACCAGTTTTCTTAATGAACATGAATTGGACACTTGTGGTCTGAATTAGCCTTTGGCTTCTTCTACAAAGTTATAGATATTCATTAGACTAATATTGTCTGAGATACAAGTTGAATGAATGGTAGTGTTGTATTGAAATGAAATACAAGTGTAAGTAAGGGATCTAATGGTTGTGTTAAACTGAACTTGGGTATGCTTATGAGATGTTTGAACAGAAGTTGATTTTAATGTTGTTAACAATAGCCGTAGTGAAAGCCCACAACTGCAGGTCTAGATAAGCAGAATTTGTATTTAAGAGTAAGTTATAAAGTTGCTTTTAATTAAATGAATTGATTGTTTGTGTTTAGTCTGGTAGAATTGATGTAAGAGTGAAGAGGATGTAGTTCATTTTTTTAGCCTGTGCAGTAGCGTAGGCCTATTAGTCATCCCAGTCAGATATCTAACTAATTGATTAGCTGACTCAGTTAATCTCACTGAGTTAACTCGTTAACCCTGTTCCGAATCAGTCTAGTTGACTGAGTTGAACCAGTTGACCGATTTAGACATTGACCAGTTGACTAGTCTGACTGTTGACCAGACTTTGACTTGACCTTTTACCCTAGACTTTGAGCTTGGACATTGACTGTTACTTAACCTTTGACCGTTAGAGACTGTTCGTTGACTTATAGACTGGACCTTAGTTAATGTGGTTGATTAGTGAACTTGGGCTTATAACCAGTTTTCCTAATGAACATGAATTTGACCTTTGTGGTCTGAATTAGCCTTTGGCTTCTTCTACAAAGTTATAGATATTCATTAGACTAATATTGTCTGAGATACAAGTTGAATGAATGGTGGTGTTGTATTGAAATGAAATACAAGTGTACGTAAGGGATCCAATGGTTGTGTTAAACTGAACTTGGGTGTGCTTATGAGATGTTTGAGCAGAAGTTGATTGTAATGCTGTTAACAATAGCCTTAGTGAAAGCCTGCAACTGCATGTCTAGGTAAGCAGAATTTGTATTTAAGAGTAAGTTATAAAGTTGCTTTTAAATGAACGAATTGATTGTTTGTGTTTAGTATGTTAGAATTGATGTAAGAGTGAAGAGGATGTAGGTCATTCTTTTAGCCTGTGCAGTAACGTAGGCCTGTTAGTCATCCCAGTCATATATCTGACTAATTGATTAGCTGACTCAGTTAATCTGACTGAGTTAACTCGTTGACCCTGTTCCATATCAGTCTAGTTGACTGAGTTAAACCAGTTGACCGATTTAGACATTGACCAGTTGACTAGTATGACCATTGACCAGAATTTGACTTGACCTTTTACCCTAGAGTTGAGCTTGGACGTTGACAGTTACTTAACCTTTGACTGTTAGAGACTGTTCGTTGACTTATAGACTGGACCTTAGTTAATGTGCTTGATTAGTGAACTTGGGCTTATAACCAGTTTTCCTAATGAACATGAATTTGACCTTTGTGGTCTGAATTAGCCTTTGGCTTTTTCTACAAAGTTATAGATATTCATTAGACTAATATTGTCTGAGATACAAGTTGAATGAATGGTGGTGGTGTATTGAAATGAAATACAAGTGTAAGTAAGGGATCCAATGGTTGTGTTAAACTGAACTTGGGTGTGCTTATGAGATGTTTGAGCAGAAGTTGATTGTAATGCTGTTAACAATAGCCTTAGTGAAAGCCTGCAACTGCATGTCTAGGTAAGCAGAATTTGTATTTAAGAGTAAGTTATAAAGTTGCTTTTAAATGAACGAATTGATTGTTTGTGTTTAGTCTGTTAGAATTGATGTAAGAGTGAAGAGGATGTAGGTCATTCTTTTAGCCTGTGCAGTAACGTAGGCCTGTTAGTCATCCCAGTCATATATCTGACTAATTGATTAGCTGACTCAGTTAATCTGACTGAGTTAACTCGTTGACCCTGTTCCATATCAGTCTAGTTGACTGAGTTAAACCAGTTGACCGATTTAGACATTGAACAGTTGACTAGTATGACCATTGACCAGAATTTGACTTGACCTTTTACCCTAGACTTGAGCTTGGACGTTGACAGTTACTTAACCTTTGACTGTTAGAGATTGTTCGTTGACTTATAGACTGGACCTTAGTTAATGTGCTTGATTAGTGAACTTGGGCTTATAACCAGTTTTCCCAATGAACATGAATTGGACCTTTGTGGTCTAAATTAGCCTTTGGCTTCTTCTACAAAGTTATAGATATTCATTAGACTAATATTGTCTGAGATACAAGTTGAATGAATGGTGGTGTTGTATTGAAATGAAATACAAGTGTAAGTAAGGGATCCAATGGTTGTGTTAAAGTGAACTTGGGTATGCTTATGATATGTTTGAGCAGAAGTTGATTGTAACGATGTTAACAATAGCCTTAGTGAAAGCCTGCAACTGCATGTCTAGGTAAGCAAAATTTGTATTTAAGAGTAAGTTATAAAGTTGCTTTTTAATAAACGAATTGATTGTTTGTGTTTAGTCTGGTAGAATTGATGTAAGAGTGAAGAGGATGTAGTTCATTTTTTTAGCCTGTGCAGTAGCGTAGGCCTGTTAGTCATCCCAGTAAGATATCTGACTAATTGATTAGCTGACTTAGTTAATCTGACTGAGTTAACTCGTTGACCCTGTTTTGAATCAGTCTAGTTGACTGAGTGGAAACAGTTGACCGATTTTTACCTTGACCAGTTGACTAGTCTGACCGTTGACCAGACTTTGACTTGATCTTTTACCCTGGACTTGAGCTTGGACGTTGACTTTTACTTAAACTTTGACCATTAGAGACCGTTCGTTGACTTATAGACTGGACCTTAGTTAATATGCTTGATTAGTGAACTTGGGCTTATAACCAGTTTTCTTAATGAACATGAATTGGACACTTGTGGTCTGAATTAGCCTTTGGCTTCTTCTACAAAGTTATAGATATTCATTAGACTAATATTGTCTGAGATACAAGTTGAATGAATGGTAGTGTTGTATTGAAATGAAATACAAGTGTAAGTAAGGGATCTAATGGTTGTGTTAAACTGAACTTGGGTATGCTTATGAGATGTTTGAACAGAAGTTGATTTTAATGTTGTTAACAATACCCGTAGTGAAAGCCCACAACTGCAGGTCTAGATAAGCAGAATTTGTATTTAAGAGTAAGTTATAAAGTTGCTTTTAATTGAATGAATTGATTGTTTGTGTTTAGTCTGGTAGAATTGATGTAAGAGTGAAGAGGATGTAGTTCATTTTTTTAGCCTGTGCAGTAGCGTAGGCCTATTAGTCATCCCAGTCAGATATCTAACTAATTGATTAGCTGACTCAGTTAATCTCACTGAGTTAACTCGTTAACCCTGTTCCGAATCAGTCTAGTTGACTGAGTTGAACCAGTTGACCGATTTAGACATTGACCAGTTGACTAGTCTGACTGTTGACCAGACTTTGACTTGACCTTTTACCCTAGACTTTGAGCTTGGACATTGACTGTTACTTAACCTTTGACCGTTAGAGACTGTTCGTTGACTTATAGACTGGACCTTAGTTAATGTGGTTGATTAGTGAACTTGGGCTTATAACCAGTTTTCCTAATGAACATGAATTTGACCTTTGTGGTCTGAATTAGCCTTTGGCTTCTTCTACAAAGTTATAGATATTCATTAGACTAATATTGTCTGAGATACAAGTTGAATGAATGGTGGTGTTGTATTGAAATGAAATACAAGTGTACGTAAGGGATCCAATGGTTGTGTTAAACTGAACTTGGGTGTGCTTATGAGATGTTTGAGCAGAAGTTGATTGTAATGCTGTTAACAATAGCCTTAGTGAAAGCCTGCAACTGCATGTCTAGGTAAGAAGAATTTGTATTTAAGAGTAAGTTATAAAGTTGATTTTAAATGAACGAATTGATTGTTTGTGTTTAGTCTGTTAGAATTGATGTAAGAGTGAAGAGGATGTAGGTCATTCTTTTAGCCTGTGCAGTAACGTAGGCCTGTTAGTCATCCCAGTCATATATCTGACTAATTGATTAGCTGACTCAGTTAATCTGACTGAGTTAACTCGTTGACCCTGTTCCATATCAGTCTAGTTGACTGAGTTAAACCAGTTGACCGATTTAGACATTGACCAGTTGACTAGTATGACCATTGACCAGAATTTGACTTGACCTTTTACCCTAGAGTTGAGCTTGGACGTTGACAGTTACTTAACCTTTGACTGTTAGAGACTGTTCGTTGACTTATAGACTGGACCTTAGTTAATGTGCTTGATTAGTGAACTTGGGCTTATAACCAGTTTTCCTAATGAACATGAATTTGACCTTTGTGGTCTGAATTAGCCTTTGGCTTTTTCTACAAAGTTATAGATATTCATTAGACTAATATTGTCTGAGATACAAGTTGAATGAATGGTGGTGGTGTATTGAAATGAAATACAAGTGTAAGTAAGGGATCCAATGGTTGTGTTAAACTGAACTTGGGTGTGCTTATGAGATGTTTGAGCAGAAGTTGATTGTAATGCTGTTAACAATAGCCTTAGTGAAAGCCTGCAACTGCATGTCTAGGTAAGCAGAATTTGTATTTAAGAGTAAGTTATAAAGTTGCTTTTAAATGAACGAATTGATTGTTTGTGTTTAGTCTGTTAGAATTGATGTAAGAGTGAAGAGGATGTAGGTCATTCTTTTAGCCTGTGCAGTAACGTAGGCCTGTTAGTCATCCCAGTCATATATCTGACTAATTGATTAGCTGACTCAGTTAATCTGACTGAGTTAACTCGTTGACCATGTTCCATATCAGTCTAGTTGACTGAGTTAAACCAGTTGACCGATTTAGACATTGACCAGTTGACTAGTATGACCATTGACCAGAATTTGACTTGACCTTTTACCCTAGACTTTGAGCTTGGACGTTGACAGTTACTTAACCTTTGACTGTTAGAGACTGTTCGTTGACTTATAGACTGGACCTTAGTTAATGTGCTTGATTAGTGAACTTGGGCTTATAACCAGTTTTCCTAATGAACATGAATTTGACCTTTGTGGTCTGAATTAGCCTTTGGCTTCTTCTACAAAGTTATAGATATTCATTAGACTAATATTGTCTGAGATACAAGTTGAATGAATGGTGGTGGTGTATTGAAATGAAATACAAGTGTAAGTAAGGGATCCAATGGTTGTGTTAAACTGAACTTGGGTGTGCTTATGAGATGTTTGAGCAGAAGTTGATTGTAATGCTGTTAACAATAGCCTTAGTGAAAGCCTGCAACTGCATGTCTAGGTAAGCAGAATTTGTATTTAAGAGTAAGTTATAAAGTTGCTTTTAAATGAAAGAATTTATTGTTTGTGTTTAGTCTGGTAGAATTGATGTAAGAGTGAAGAGGATGTAGGTCATTCTTTTAGCCTGTGCAGTAACGTAGGCCTGTTAGTCATCCCAGTCATATATCTGACTAATTGATTAGCTGACTCAGTTAATCTGACTGAGTTAACTCGTTGACCCTGTTCCATATCAGTCTAGTTGACTGAGTTAAACCAGTTGACCGATTTAGACATTGACCAGTTGACTAGTATGACCATTGACCAGAATTTGACTTGACCTTTTACCCTAGACTTGAGCTTGGACGTTGACAGTTACTTAACCTTTGACTGTTAGAGACTGTTCGTTGACTTATAGACTGGACCTTAGTTAATGTGCTTGATTAGTGAACTTGGGCTTATAACCAGTTTTCCCAATGAACATGAATTGGACCTTTGTGGTCTGAATTAGCCTTTGGCTTCTTCTACAAAGTTATAGATATTCATTAGACTAATATTGTCTGAGATACAAGTTGAATGAATGGTGGTGTTGTATTGAAATGAAATACAAGTGTAAGTAAGGGATCCAATGGTTGTGTTAAAGTGAACTTGGGTATGCTTATGATATGTTTGAGCAGAAGTTGATTGTAACGATGTTAACAATAGCCTTAGTGAAAGCCTGCAACTGCATGTCTAGGTAAGCAAAATTTGTATTTAAGAGTAAGTTATAAAGTTGCTTTTTAATAAACGAATTGATTGTTTGTGTTTAGTCTGGTAGAATTGATGTAAGAGTGAAGAGGATGTAGTTCATTTTTTTAGCCTGTGCAGTAGCGTAGGCCTGTTAGTCATCCCAGTAAGATATCTGACTAATTGATTAGCTGACTCAGTTAATCTGACTGAGTTAACTCGTTGACCCTGTTTTGAATCAGTCTAGTTGACTGAGTGGAAACAGTTGACCGATTTTTACCTTGACCAGTTGACTAGTCTGACCGTTGACCAGACTTTGACTTGATCTTTTACCCTGGACTTGAGCTTGGACGTTGACTTTTACTTAAACTTTGACCATTAGAGACCGTTCGTTGACTTATAGACTGGACCTTAATTAATATGCTTGATTAGTGAACTTGGGCTTATAACCAGTTTTCTTAATGAACATGAATTGGACACTTGTGGTCTGAATTAGCCTTTGGCTTCTTCTACAAAGTTATAGATATTCATTAGACTAATATTGTCTGAGATACAAGTTGAATGAATGGTAGTGTTGTATTGAAATGAAATACAAGTGTAAGTAAGGGATCTAATGGTTGTGTTAAACTGAACTTGGGTATGCTTATGAGATGTTTGAACAGAAGTTGATTTTAATGTTGTTAACAATAGCCGTAGTGAAAGCCCACAACTGCAGGTCTAGATAAGCAGAATTTGTATTTAAGAGTAAGTTATAAAGTTGCTTTTAATTAAATGAATTGATTGTTTGTGTTTAGTCTGGTAGAATTGATGTAAGAGTGAAGAGGATGTAGTTCATTTTTTTAGCCTGTGCAGTAGCGTAGGCCTATTAGTCATCCCAGTCAGATATCTAACTAATTGATTAGCTGACTCAGTTAATCTCACTGAGTTAACTCGTTAACCCTGTTCCGAATCAGTCTAGTTGACTGAGTTGAACCAGTTGACCGATTTAGACATTGACCAGTTGACTAGTCTGACTGTTGACCAGACTTTGACTTGACCTTTTACCCTAGACTTTGAGCTTGGACATTGACTGTTACTTAACCTTTGACCGTTAGAGACTGTTCGTTGACTTATAGACTGGACCTTAGTTAATGTGGTTGATTAGTGAACTTGGGCTTATAACCAGTTTTCCTAATGAACATGAATTTGACCTTTGTGGTCTGAATTAGCCTTTGGCTTCTTCTACAAAGTTATAGATATTCATTAGACTAATATTGTCTGAGATACAAGTTGAATGAATGGTGGTGTTGTATTGAAATGAAATACAAGTGTACGTAAGGGATCCAATGGTTGTGTTAAACTGAACTTGGGTGTGCTTATGAGATGTTTGAGCAGAAGTTGATTGTAATGCTGTTAACAATAGCCTTAGTGAAAGCCTGCAACTGCATGTCTAGGTAAGCAGAATTTGTATTTAAGAGTAAGTTATAAAGTTGCTTTTAAATGAACGAATTGATTGTTTGTGTTTAGTATGTTAGAATTGATGTAAGAGTGAAGAGGATGTAGGTCATTCTTTTAGCCTGTGCAGTAACGTAGGCCTGTTAGTCATCCCAGTCATATATCTGACTAATTGATTAGCTGACTCAGTTAATCTGACTGAGTTAACTCGTTGACCCTGTTCCATATCAGTCTAGTTGACTGAGTTAAACCAGTTGACCGATTTAGACATTGACCAGTTGACTAGTATGACCATTGACCAGAATTTGACTTGACCTTTTACCCTAGAGTTGAGCTTGGACGTTGACAGTTACTTAACCTTTGACTGTTAGAGACTGTTCGTTGACTTATAGACTGGACCTTAGTTAATGTGCTTGATTAGTGAACTTGGGCTTATAACCAGTTTTCCTAATGAACATGAATTTGACCTTTGTGGTCTGAATTAGCCTTTGGCTTCTTCTACAAAGTTATAGATATTCATTAGACTAATATTGTCTGAGATACAAGTTGAATGAATGGTGGTGGTGTATTGAAATGAAATACAAGTGTAAGTAAGGGATCCGATGGTTGTGTTAAACTGAACTTGGGTGTGCTTATGAGATGTTTGAGCAGAAGTTGATTGTAATGCTGTTAACAATAGCCTTAGTGAAATCCTGCAACTGCATGTCTAGGTAAGCAGAATTTGTATTTAAGAGTAAGTTATAAAGTTGCTTTTAAATGAACGAATTTATTGTTTGTGTTTAGTCTGGTAGAATTGATGTAAGAGTGAAGAGGATGTAGGTCATTCTTTTAGCCTGTGCAGTAACGTAGGCCTGTTAGTCATCCCAGTCATATATCTGACTAATTGATTAGCTGACTCAGTTAATCTGACTGAGTTAACTCGTTGACCCTGTTCCATATCAGTCTAGTTGACTGAGTTAAACCAGTTGACCGATTTAGACATTGACCAGTTGACTAGTATGACCATTGACCAGAATTTGACTTGACCTTTTACCCTAGACTTGAGCTTGGACGTTGAC